>NW_026652284.1:106040316-106313058 GCF_009828535.3 Hylobates moloch
ACCAGTAGAGTGGGGCACTGCTGAAAAGATACTTGAAAATGTGGAAGCACCTTTGCAACTGGGTAACAGGCAGAGGTTGGAACAGTTTGGAGAGCTCAGAAGAAGATAGGAAAATGTGGGAAAGTTTGGAACTTCTTAGAGATTTATGAATGGCTTTACCCAAAATGCCGATAGTAATATGGATAATAAAGTCCAGGCTGAGCTGGTCTCAGATGGAGATGAGGAACTTGTTTGGAACTGGAGTAAAGGTGATTCTTGCTATGTTTTAGCAAAGAGACCAGTGACATTTTGCCTCTGCCCTAGAAATTTGTGGAACTTTGAACTTGAGAGAGATGATTTAGGGTATTTAGAGAAAGAAATTTCTAGGCAGCAAAGCATTCAAGAGGTGACTTGGGTGCTGTTAAAGGCATTCCATTTTATATGGAAAGCAGAGCATAAAAGTTTGGAAAATTTGCAGCCTGACCATGTGAAAGAAAAGAAAATGTAATTTTCTGAGGAGAAATCTAAACTGGCTGTAGAAACTTGTGTAAGTAATGAGGAGCTGAATGTTAATCCCCAAGACAATGGGAAAAATGCCTCTAGGGCATGTCAGAGTTCTTCCCAGCAGTCCCCCTCCTATCACAGGCCCAAAGGTCTAGGAGGAAAAAGTGGTTTCTGGGGCTGGGCCCAGGGTTCCTGCTCTGTGTGCAGCCTAGGAACTTGGTGCCCTGTGTCCCAGCTGCTCCCAGGGGCCAATGTAGAGCTTGGGCTATGGCTTCAGAGGGTGCAAGCCTCAAACCTTGGCAGCTTCCACGTGGTGTTAAGCCCGTGAGTGCACAGAAGTCAAGAATTGAGGTTTGGGAACCTCTGCCTAGATTTCAGAAAATGTATGGAAACACCTGGATGTCCAAGCAGAAGTTTGTCGCAGGGGCAGGGCTGTCATGGAGAATCTCTGCTAGGGCAGTGCAGAAAGAAAATGTGGGGTCAGAGCCCCCACACTAGAGAGTGCCTTACTGAGGCACTGCCCAGTGGAGCTGTGAGAAGAGAGCCACCATCTTCCAGACCCCAGAATGGTAGATCCACTGACAGCTTCTACCATGTGCCTGGAAAAGCTGCAGACCCTCAATGCCAGCCTGTGAAAGCAGCCAGGAGGGAGGCTGTACCCTGAAAAGCCACATGGGTGGAGCTGCCCAAGACCATGTGAACCCACCTCTTGCATCAGTGTGACCTGGATGTGAGACCTGGAGTCAAAGGAGATCATTTCGGAGTTCTAAGATTTCACTGCCCTGCTGGATTTCAGACTTGCATGGGCCTTGTAGCCCCTTTGTTTTGGCTAATTTCTGCCATTTGGAATGGCTGTATTTACCCAATGCCTGTATTCCCATTGTATCTAGGAAGTAACTAACTTGCTTTCAATTTTACAGGATCATAGGTGGAAGGGACTTACCTTGTCCTGGATGAGATTTTGGGCTGTGGACTTTTGAGTTAATGCTGAAATGAATTAAGACTTTGGGGGACTAATGGGAAGGCATATTTGGTTTTAAAATGTGAGTAAATGAGATTTGGGTGGGACCAGGGGCAGAATGATGTGGTTTGGCTATGTCCCCACTCAAATCTCATCTTGAATTTCCATGTGTTGTGGGAGGGACCTGGTGGGAGGTAATGGAATCATGGGGACAAGACTTTTCCAGGCTGTTCTCATGATAGTGAATAAGTCTCATGAGATCTAATAGTTTTAAAAAGAGGAGTTCTCCTTCACAAGCTCTCTCTCTTTTCCTGCAGCCATCCATATAAAACATGACTTGCTCTTCCTTGCCTTCTGCCATGATTGTGAGGCTTCCCCAGCCACATGGAACTGTGAATCCTATTAAACCTCCTTCTTTTGTAAATTGCTCCCAGTCTTGGGTATGTCTTTATCAGCAGCATGAAAACAGACTAATACAATAAGTGAGGCCCCTAAATCCTTTATATAGATGAAGTTCATGGGAGTTTGGGAGAGAGGGAGGAGAAGTAGGCAGTTCCCAGGAGGGAGTGCTTCAGTGAGCAAGTCTGCAGGGAGAGGATATCCTGGAAAGGCAGAAGTGCAGTGGAGGACAGGGCTGGGGGGAAGCTGGAGGCTTGCATGGCAAACACCAAGTTTAGTCTTCATATGATGGGCAGGAGGGAGTTGTGGATGGCTTTGGAGCTGAAGAGCATGATTCATTTGTTTTTCGTTTAGTTTTTTAAAAATAGAAATTAGATTGTCTGTGGTTGCCAGAGTGATTTGGGGGAAAATGACAGAAGTCAGGAAGCCAGGGTAAGAGGCTGCTGCACCTGTTCACTTGTGTGTTAATGACATTGTTAGTGGGATGGAGAAGACCTGCTGAGCACAACATTGGGAATAAAATCTTCAAACACCAGTTACAAAAAGGGAGGCCAAGAAAAGTCATTGTAAATGTGACTGTAAGGGTTTGAGCTTGTAAAAAATGGGTCCAGGGCAGGTGGGTTAGTAAATTTAGGGAAGTGAGAGGAGTTTGGGGACTGCCACCTATGGTTTCTATTTCCTCAGTGACATCGAGGTCAGGTTATCAATCAGCTGAGGGTGAGCAGGGAAGTTCAGTGGAGTAGGAGAAATGAGGAGGCAGAATCAAGTATAAAATAGTGGATTCTGAATAAAACACGAAGAATTATATGTACCTAGGTAAAAGATTGGGAACCCCTGGAATAAATCCTTGTTGTTTGCAATCATTAGTAAACAAAATATTGCCTTCCTTTCTAATCTTTCCAGCCTGTCATTTGCAGCATTTTTAATGTGAAATTTCTTGGTTCCTTTCTCTCCTGACTGTTTGAAGTGTGAATGTTAGCTGGTTTACCTGCTGTGTCTGTTTTATCGTGCTTTTCAAATAATCAGCTTTTGGCTCTCTTTTTGCTCTGTTTTGTATTTTTGTTTCCAATTTGCTAACTTTTCCTCTTGTCTTTAGTATGTACTTTCCTCTACTTCTGTGGATTTATTTTGTTGTTAGTTCCCTAAATGTTTGCAAGCTTATCTCATTAATTTTCAATCTTTCCTCTTTTCTAATGTAATATTAAAGGCTATAGTTTCCCTCTAAGTACCACTTTAGGTGAATTCTGCAAGCTTGATGCAGTGTTTTTTTGGTCATTTAGTTCTAAACATTTTCTGATTTACATTTTGATTTGTTCTTTGAAATCTTTAGAAGTGTAACTGAACATTTCTGAATATGATTTTCTTTTGCTGCTGTTTTTAAGTTAGCTGCATCGTGCTTGAGAGTGCTTGGTCAGTAGGATTGTCTCTCTTTTTGAGATGTTAGCAAACATTGATGACCACCATCCAGATCAGAGGTCAGCAAACTGTGGTGGCCCATTAGCCAAATCCTGACCACTGCCTGTTTTTGTAAGTAAAGCTTTATTGGAATGCAGCCATACCTATTCATTTGTGTACTGTTTATGGCTTCTTTTGAGCAGAGGTGAGTAGTTGCCACAAAGACCATTTAGGCCTGTGAAGGCTAAAATACTATCTGGCCTTTAACAAAAACCTTGTCAACTCTTGGACTGGATCTGTCATTGTAGTAGGGTTGCAAAATGGTGATTCTATATTCCTTCTATATTCCAGTTCTATAACCTTTCTTCATTTAATAGATGGGGTCGTTTAATAATGAGATAGAAAATTTCCCTGTTAATTATTTGATTACCCTTAGGTATTGTTTGCATGAGAAAGGCAGGATGGATGCTTGGATTTTCCTTTTTCTTACTAGTTTTCTAAGAATAGAAGTTGATGGCTGGGCGCGGTGGCTCATGCCTGTAATCCCAGCACTTTGAAGGCTGAGACAGGTGGATTACCTGAGGTCAGGAGTTCGAGACCAGCCTGGCCAACATGGCAAAACCCGGTCTCTACTAAAAATACACACACACACACAAAATTAGCTTGGTGTGGTGGTGGGTGCCTGTAATTCCAGCTACTCGGGAGGCTGAGGCAGGAGAATTGCTTGAACCCGGGGGGGGGGATTTTGGTGGGGTTTGATCGTTTCCTTTCACTCTTTTGCGGGGCAAAAGAGCAACTTTCTCCCTCACAAAAAAAAAAAAAAAGTTGATTTCCTTAAAGTATAACCCTTTTTTTTTTTTTTTTTTTTTTTTTTTTTTTGACACAGTCTGACTCTGTCACCCAGGCTGCAATGCAGTGGCACCATCTCAGCTCAGTGCAACCTCCACCTCCCAGGTTCAATCGATCCTCCTGCCTCAGCCACCTGAGTAGCTGGGATTACAGATGTATGCCACCAAGCCCAGCAAATTTTTTATATTTTTATTAGAGATGGGGTTTCACCATGTTGGCCAGGCTGGTCTCGAACTCCTGGCCTCAAGTGATCTGCCTGCCTTGGCCTCCCAGAGTGCTGGGATTACAGGTTTGAGCCACTGCACCCGGTCAAATATGACCATTTAAAATTACCATTATAGGACTGGGCGTGCTGGCTCACACTGTAATCTCGGGGGTTTGGGAGGCTGAGGTGCAAAGATCGCTTGAGGCCAGGAGTTTGAGACCAGCCTGGGCAACATATTTTTATTATGAAAATAAATAATTTTATTTTATTTAAAGTAAAAAAAATTATTTTAATTTAATTTTAAAATAAATATCATTACCATTATGATATATTTGAGATGTCACTTAATTGCAGTTATTTGCTCACATGTTTGCTAATAGAGTTTATATTTTGATATTGCAAATGTATTTTCTATGTTTCCATCCATTGCAGTTATCCTTACTGATGCATTTTCAAATTGTCCCAACTTTGGCCAGTGGAAGCCTCTTCAAGTGGGATCCTGAATCCTTTTGATGTGACCCCTGTAATCTTTGATAACATTTTTGCTTTCTGGTATAATGTGTTCCAGGCTCATCTATATTTCTTTCCCCAAACCTGATAACCATTTTGTCTTTAACTGGAGAATTTAGTCCACATTTACTTTGGGTTCTGATCTATTTGGATTTAGTCCTATCACTTCACTTTTCTATTTGCATTGTTAGGCTTTTTTTCTAAATCCCTTTCCCTGTCTTTTAGTTTGATTGACTTTTCTTTAGTCTTCCCTTTCTCCTCGAACCATTTGGAAGTTATTTTGTGTTTGTAATATTTTGGTGTTTACCCTTAATTTTAACATGCATCTTAACTAAACATATACTTAAGCTTTGTTATATGTCTGGACTCCTCCTGAAAAATGCAAGGAACCTGAGTTACTTTAACCCTAGGTTTCTCTCCATTTGTCTCATGTGTTATTGTGGTTTACTATTTACTTTCGAACTTGTTTTTATTTCAAATTAATCAACAGGGTTTAATTGATTAATTGATTTGTTATTGACTTGCAAATGCTGGATTGGATGTGCCCACTTTTTTAAAGATCAATTTCCTTGTTTTCTATTCTTTCTAGACCTTTCGTTTTGATTTTAATTTCCTTCTAGAGGAAACACATATGTTAGCAATTTTTTTCAGTGAAAATCTGTTAGTGATAAATTCTTTCAGATTCCTCCCTTTTAAAAAAGTCTTTAGCTCGGACTCAGGTCTCCACCTGTCTTCTGTTAGCCTCATCCTCTCTGCACTTGCTGGCAAAGATGTTTGCAAACTTGCATTGTCTTCACAGACTATGATTGCTGAACACCTGTTTCCTGATTATTTTTCTGACCAGCTTTGATTACTTGGCTCAGGTCACAAGATTATCTCGCAAACCATCACTTAGCCCGAGGTGGAAATGTCCCGGTTGGCCACAGCTAGGTGACCTGTCTTCTGAAGCCTAGGGATGAGGGTAGTGCCACCAGAACAACATGGCTGAGTGTGATGGAGAGGTGGCCCTCCAAGGAGCTGCTGGGGTGACCACAACATCTGCCCACTAGGATGATCATATCAGATATGGCTAACATAACAGGGCAATAGTTTTGTTGCAAGTGTCTTCTCTAAAAGTAAATTAATGGTTTAATATTGAGTTAGACAAGCATTGGAATCCATAAAAAAAGAACACCAAAATGTGAATTCAGTGCCCATTCCCTGATACCTCCCCAGTCATCCATCCAAGTGGAGGAAGCCCATGAGTGTTTGAGACAGCAGGTGGCTCCATTTCTTGAACATCCCTGCAGGAGAGAAACTTCACAGAAGAGTGCAGTGAGCTGACCACCGTGGGCCCTTGGAATGCACTGCAGTGTTGGAGCAGCAGCCAAGAGTGAGCATGGAGTGATCCCTAGGGCTGGCCATTTCTACCCCATGCTGGTTTCCTTTCCAGGCCATCTTTATCCTAGGGCGACCCACTGGGCTGAGTACACCTTCTCACAGATGCACTGCAGTTTGAGGCTCTTCTTACCTGATTTTCTTTCTTCTCCTCTCTGCCTAAACAGATGTCTCACCTGAGACATGGGCTGAAGTCTTCTTCTACCTACATCTGCTCTTTCTACCCTCTAACTCAGCTAGTTTTCCCTCCAATAAATCTCTCACACTGCTAACTCTGTTTTGGTGTCTCCTTCCTGGATGACCTGAACTGACATAGGACCTCTCTTAGCAGCCACCCATTTTCTTCCATTTCCTTTTTTCCTCTTTTTAAAAGTCCTTGCCTTTACTGCATTTTTTCACTCTCTGTTCTTCCTCTTCTACCTATGAATTACACAAAATGCAATAACTGATCTTATGAGAGGAGAGAAGTATGGCTCAATGCATGCTAAAAAATTTCCTCTTGGAAGCTGTTATTATTCAATATTCTCTAGAGAAACAGAACCATTAGGGTGTGTGTGTATGTGTGTGTGTTTGTGTGTGTGTGTGTGTAGAGAGAGAGAGAGAAAGTGAGAGAAAGATGTATTTTAAGGAACTGGTTCATGCAACCATAAAAGCTAGCAAGTTCAAAGTCTGCAGAATAAATGAGCAGGCCAGAGATCCAGGGAAGCGCTGAGGTTGCAGCTGAAGTCTGAAGGCAGCCTTAAGGTAAAACCCTCTCTTTCTCAGGGGAACCCTCAATCTGTTTTCTTTTAATGCCTCCCACTGATTGGGTGAGGCCTACTCACATGATAATGTGTAATGTACCGGAGTCTACTGATTTAAATGTTCATTTCATCTAAAAATAACTTTACAGCAACATTCATACTGGTGTTTGACCAAAAGTCTGGATACCATGGTCTAGCAAGGTTGGGATATAGAATTAACTATCACAGAGGCTTGGAGGTCTCTTGTAGAGCAGGAGCACAGTCAGACTTGGAGTAGAGGGGCAGTAGAAATGCAGAGAGTGGGGGGCATTCAAGGCACCTCTGCAGAGCCCTGGAAAGAGTGGGGTGTGGGGGCCTTGGAGGTGGAGGTGAGTGGGCTGTTCTCTCCAATCTCATCTGACTTCTGTTTCCTCTTGGTGGGAGTCATTGTGAGAACAGTGACTGTGGGATCTGTCTTTGTGGCTGTGGTGAGAGCAGCACCAATGGATGGTCAGGAAGAGGCCAAACTGGAGCTTCAGATGCCAACAGGCCTTTTCACTGCCAATTAGAGAAATTCTTGAAATGAGGCTTGACACCATCACACTCAGAGCTGATGTGCAATTGGGTACTTGGGTTGGCAGGGAGCAAAGAGGTGATTTCCAAGGTCAAGGGAGGTCGGTGAAGATCTTGATACTTTCACTCAGGTCAACAGCCTGAGATTTCTTCACAGACCCACTGTTCTAACCCAACTGCTGTGGAGCATGGAGAGACAGCTAGGAAGACACCAGAGTCTGTGGTGGGGGGCCTCCAGTTTGTGATAGTCCTTGCGAGCAAAACACCATCAGCCCATACCTCCGGCAGGCTGGGTAGCTCATGGCATCTGGAGAGCTGAGCATTGCAAGAATAATTCTATAGTTACTTTTTTTTAAAGAGACAGGGTCTTGCTTTGTTGCCCAGGCTAGAATTCAATGGCACAATCATAGCTCACTATAACCTCAAACTCCCGATGTCAAGCAATCCTTCTGCCTCAGCCTCCCAAAGTGCTAGGATTACAGGCATGAGCCACAGCACCTCACCTGGCCCCCAACAGCTACTTGTCTTCTCAGTTGGGTTACCCCACTGGGAGCAAGATGAGAAAACCATTAAACTGTAGGAAAATGACTCTAGCTGGGGATCAGCCTCCAAAAATTTATTTCTGATTCCTGCTGTCATCATCCTACAATGGTCTTCCTCTCCTCTCCACAGATCTTTGCACATCCCCACTTCAGTCCTGCTCAGAGTCACCTGTTCTGAGAAGCCTTCCTTCATTCCACACCTTCTGGGAAATCCCACGCGACCCTTTCTTGGTTCAAGCCATGGCCTGCCCTCTTCTTTCATCTCTTTTTCCTGCACCAAGACTCAGGATTCAACCTGTTTTTCTACTGCTTTGTAGCTGCCACACTCTAGTGTTCTTTTGGGGTTTTCTCCTCTAAAGATGGAGGGGTGTTCAAGGTAGACAGTTTCCCAGAAAATGGGAAGAGGAAAGGGGTTGGGGGGAGTTTGGAGGTTTCACGATGGGTGGGGCTCTGTGTCCAAGCCCTGCAGAGGGGTGCGGCTGTGTGTAGAGACTGGCCTGAGAACCTGGGCTTCCAACCTTGGCAAAAGTCCCTGAAGCCAGGCTTGAGGTGATCTTGAATGGTGAGCACATCAGAAGAAGCACCTGGAGGTGAGACCAGTGAGGATTTCTTGGATGCTAGGGACATAAGACTCCCAGGACCCTCATGTGACCTAAAAGGAGGGGTATAGGAAGAGGATCCCACCAGGGACTGCAATTGAATTCCCTGCTGCTCAGTGGGATAGTTGCTTAAAGAAGATTAAAATTTGATTTAGCAACGTGACATTCCTTATTCCTCATCCTTACAATGTCTGCAATTTACCTTTAGATACTTTAGTATCACAGTGTGATTTCTTATATGTGCCAATTAGTTTAAACCACATCCTAGGTGCAGTCAGTTACCATAAATCAGGAATTCACCTCCCAGGAGTGGCCAGCAAGTAATCTAATTCAGAAAGCTCATCTTATGGAAATGGCTATGTCAATCTCTGTTGTTACCTTTTCCCTTTATCAATAACAGGGAATATGCTAATTAGTGCAATGAGTTTAGAAACGTGTTTTCATTGGTATTATATGTGGCTTACTAATTAGCATAATAGATGTTAGAAAAAGACTCTTATTGGCAAAATTAGTATACTGTACTCACAGTATGTGGATTATCTAAACATTTTAGAGAAAACTCTCCAAACTTGTAAGGACCAGGCCTGGGAATCTAGCAAGCCCTGGAGCCTGTGTTTTTGAACTGGTGCCTCATGCTTGATCTTTAAAGGGTCCTCCCACAGCTAGGTTGGAGTTTCTGGTTGCCTGATACTAATAGAAGGGAAACCTAATTCTGACTTGTAGATTATTTCGGCATGCAAAATTGTTCACATAATGGACAGAGAGCAGGGTTCTTCACTGAAATTATAGAACCAGTTGGATGCACAGTTTTTTGCCTTCTTACTAATACATGCTTGTTTAATACATGACCACATGTGTATCACTTTATTAATGTGGGCTTTCCAGGGAAACACAACCAATAGTATGTGTGTCTGTGTATGTATGCATGTAAGTATGTATGTATGTATGTATCTATCTATTCATCCATCTATCTTTGTTTGTTTGTACTGCTATAACAAAATATCTGAGACTGGGTGGTGTATAAAGAAAGAATTCGATTTCTCACAGTTCTGGAGGCTGGGGAGTCCTAAATCAAGGCATTGGCATCTGGTGTCTGGTGAGGACCTTCTTGCTGTATCCTCACATGGCGGAAGGCAGAAGGGCAAAATCGGGTGAACTCTCTTCATCATACCCTCTTACAAGGGCACATAATCTTATTCAACTGAGGTGACTCAATCACTTCCTAAAGGTCATACTTCCCAATACTGGTACATTAGGTTAAATTTCAACATGAAGTTTGGAAGGGACAAAAACATTTAAATTAAAACTCTCTTGCTTGCTCTATCTGTCTGTCTATCTATCTATCTATCTATCTATCTATCTATCTATCTATCTATCTACCTACCTACCTACCTACCTACCTACCTGTTGATCTATGGATTTATTTTAAGGAATTTGTTAGTAGAATTGTGGAAGCCATCAAGTCTGAAATCTCTGGGGCAGGCTGGCAGGCTGGAGTCCCAGGGAAGAGTTGATGCTGCAGCTCTATTTTAAAGGCAGTCTCTAGACAGAATTCCTTCTTCCTAGGGGGACCTTAGTCTGTTTTCTCTTAAGGCCTTCAACTGTTTAGATGTAGCCCACTCACATTATGAAGAAAAATGTGCTTTTCCCAAAGTCTGCTGATTTAAATGTTAATCTCATCTAAAAATATCTTTGCACCAACATCCAGACTGGTATTTGACCCAATATATGGATCCCGTGGCTTAACCAAGCTGACACATAACATGAGTCATCATAAGAACTATCTAATCTGAGTCCTGCTTTCATATATCCTGGTGGTGAATGTGTAGGGGCGTAGCTTAATCTGCCTTGATCTTTAACCTTTGGTAATTTCTGAGCTATTATTATTTACTGAAAAAAGCCTAATAGTTGTGCATTTCTAAATTGGCTTCCAGTATCCAGGTGTAAGCTATCAGTTTACAGCATCCAGATGGTGGAATAAAATACATGCCCAAATGCAGTCAGGATCTCATTGAATCTTCACCATGACTCTGTGTATGTTATAATTTTGATTTTCAGTTGAAAAACCCAAGATTCGGGTAACTTGTGACTTGCCCAAGACTATGCAACTTTTAATTAGCCAAGCAGACACTTTTCCCCATGATACTAGGATGCTTCCCCAGCTAGGCTTCACAATCCTTATCCTACTTTATGAGGAGATTAAAGTCTGGGGCTCTGGGCTTTGTCAGAAAAGGAAGTAAGCCACTGCCTGGTGGTGCTGTGCTTCCTCACTCTGAGAATTGTCCAGTGTACCTCTGATGGGCTTTTCTAATGTATCGTGGACTCTACTAAGGCTGGCTGTGGGCTACCTTAGACCACTAATGGTATATACTTTGGTTAGCTTTTAAAAAACACTGGTATTTCGGCCCTACTTTAAACCCATTAAATCAGAATCTTTGGGTGTTGAGCTCAGGCATTGAGATATTTTAAAACACACCTAAATGATTCTAAGGTGCAGATGGAGTTGAGACCCGCTATTCTATTTCTGCAAACTTTCTGTAAAAGGCAGATGGTAAATACTTTGGCCTTACAGGCTGTACACTGTGTTGCAACTACTCCACTCTGTCCTTTTGTAGAAAAGCATTCATGCAAGCCAATGAGCATGCTGTGTTCCAGTAGAACCTTATTGGAACCTTATTTGGATATTTGAATTTTATGTAATTTTCATGTGTCACAAATTAGTATTCTTACTTTGATTTTTTCCTCACTGATTTAAAAATGGGAAAATCATTCTTAGCTTGTGGGTCATACCAAAACAAGAGTGGGCTGATTTGGCACATGCCGTGTTTTGCTCACCCCGGTCTATACTGTTGCCATCTCCATCAAAATTTCCCTATTTTGTCTCTCGTTCTCCAAGTATCCTACTTATTTCCAGGTGTCAATTAAAATATTTAATGAAACAATCTGTTCTGGTAACTCAAGACTCATATCAGCTTCCTCTGAAAATGTGCATTTTAACTGCTGAGAATTTCTTTCTCAAAAAATGTTATAATGATCAATTTTTTTGGTGGTGGTATTGCGGAACTGAAGGATTTCAAGGTGTCACTCTAAAATATGCCACTTTGGAATATTGATGATTTTGACCTGAAGAAACTTGGGAAGCAACAAGCACACGGAGAAGCTTTTTTCTGATCTCTCCTTATCTGCCTAAAGACAGACGGTCCAAAAAAACCTCAGTTGTCATCATTCTGCTTCCCAGTAGTTTCATCAACCAGGGAAGATTAACTTGTATCACAAGAGAGGAGGCTAGAAGTCAACCTCCCCACCCAGACAGATCTTGTCACAACTTTCCTATCTCCTATTTGTTCTCCTAAGGGCCTACTTACCTTTCCTTAAAATTGTTTACGCTCCCCTAAGTTCCTACATCTCCACTCTACTCTCTTCTATGAAAAGGGTATATAAGCTACCAAATATCACTGATTTTGGGGGTTATTTGCTTTTTTTTTTCCCTGTGATGCCTTCATACACACAATACATTTGTATATCTATTTTCCCGTTAACCCATCTCTTGTTTGTTTTGTAGACCCAGGTTTTGAACCTCAGAGGTAGAAGGAAAGTCATTCCCTCCCCAACTTTTTGTTGGGACATTCTTTTGTCTGGAAGAGGGTTTTGGCACTTTAGATTTGATTTAAAATGCTTGGGACCAGAAGTGTTTTGGATTTTGGAATGTTTGCATTATATTCATTAGTTGAGCATCTCAAATCTGAAAATCCAAAAATCAGAAATGCTCCAGTGAGCACTTCCTTCAAGAGTCATGTTGGCACTCAAACAGTTTCAAATTTTGGAGCATTTTGAATTCTGGACTTTCATATTTGGGATATTCAACCTATAAGGTATCACAGAACCATAGACATATAAAGGAGTAGAGCTAGAAGTTACCTGAGATTGTCTCTTTCTAAACAGAAATACACAATTATTAAACAATCTTGGAGCTACTCATCTCTGCTAATAATAAAAATTTTTCAGCAAATGGCAGAGTGTTGTCTTTGGTGCTTTCTAAATCAAGACTTCTGCCTTGAAACAGCCTTTCCAGCTCCCTAAACCCTAGGAAATTCTATTTTCCCCTGTAAGCTAAGGGCAGGAGTCAATCCCTTAGCGCACCTGACTCTTCTCTCCTCCCAAGATAATTAATTCTTCCCACGGGTTGCCCTGAACCCATCATTTTCCTTTTCCGATTCCATTTTATTGGTAAAACGAATCAATGAACCTATTTGCCCTTATCTCTGTCTCCTGCTAGATGCCTAGCATCTTGAGGGCTATCTTATTTATTTCCATATCCCAGAGTCTATTGTATAGCAGGTGCTTAATAGATGTGTTAAATTAATTTATTCATTCAACAGATATTTTTTAAGCCCAACTATGTACCAGGCACTATTCTATACAGTGGAAAAAAAAGACACAAATTTCTGTCATCCTAGATCTTCTTGTGTAATGGGATAGGAGGTGGGTGACAGATGAGAAACCAAATATGTGAGCAAATTATATAGAACGTTAGAAGGCAGTAAATGCTACGGAGATTTTTTTTTCTTTGAGATGGAGTCTCACTCTGTCGCCAAGGCTGGAGTGCAGTGGTGTGATCTGGGCTCACTGCAGCCTCTGCCTCCTGGGTTCAAGTGATTCTCCTGCCTTAGCCTCCCAAGTAGCTGGGACTACAGGCGCACACCGCCATGCCTGGCTAATTTTTATATTTTTAGTAGAGATGGGGTTTCACCATGTTGGCCAGGCTGGTCTTGAACTCCTGACCTCAAGTGATCTGCCCACCTCAGCCTCCCAAAGTGCTGGGATTACATGCGTGAGCCACTGTGCCCGGCCAATGGAAAAAAAATAATCAGGGCAGGGTGAGACAGGAAGTGTGAATGGGGTTGTAATTACAAGTATGATTGTCAGCAAAGACTAAACAGTGGTGAGGAGAGAGCCACGTTGCTATCCGGGGGGAGGAAAAGCTAGTGTAAAAGTCCCAGAGCTGGCATGTGTCTGGCATGTCCCAGAAATGGCACAAGGCCAGTATGGCTGGAGCTGAGTAAGCAAATCAAAGAAATAAATTTTACTGGATTGATTTGAAAGATGAAGAGAACATATTCCTTGCCCTCTGGAGACTTAGAAACTAAAAGGGCAACTGAGGCTTGGAGAGATGAATTATTTTCTCAGGATTATATAATACAGCGGGCTGGAGTTTAATCTGAAGTCCTGGGGGGCAGACCCCAATTGCTGCCACAGAGCCCCTCCTGGCAGGTGCAGCCCACGGGAAGACCAGCACCCTGGCCACAGAGACAAAAGGTCTTATGGTCTTGCAGTAAAAATGTCCTTATATCCTGTCCAGAATAAAAGGGGAGGATAAGGTTCAACCAGACACCGAATTCAGGGAGACAGCATCAGTCAGAGCTTTAGCACTGCCAGCAATTTTGAAGCTGCCCATATTTCTGCTCAGGCAAGATGTTTTCTCGCTCTGAAACCTTTTAGCAGATGCAAGGTATTGCTCCGGGTGTATCCCAGAACACAAGTCTTTGCTAAAGTGGTTAGACAGCTACCTTCCTTCAAAGCCAGGGACTGCCCTGGGGGTAAAACCATTTGGAGAGCAATTTTATATTTGTAAAATGTTGCTGTGACATTTTATCATTTATTCCTTTCAACAGCTCAGTGAGATTGGAGAGCATCCTCCGATGCACTGTACATTTGGGAGGCAGAGAAAGGATAAGAGGCCTGCTGATTCAGTCGTGGTCATTATCATTGTCAATGGAGTTGTTACTGTTGTCGTCGTTTTCGTTTGTGGTGAGGTATGTGAGAGGATAAGGCAGGATTCCTGCCTGCAAGAAGTTTACATTCTAGTTGGGTAGATTCATCCACGTATTCATTCACATTCACATATTCATTGCAGAGCGAATAATGCCTCACTCTGCAAGCTTTTATTAAACTCTTGTTATATTTTAGGTAATGATTAGAGAGATTCACATCTAGACTCCAAAAAATGTAAGGCATGGTTCTCGCCTGTTAAGAAATGTTCAATCCAATTGGGAAGATACGTTCATTCATTCATTCCTTCCTTTTCATGTTTATTCAATAATGCCTTCATTCTATAAGCTCTTACTGAGGTCCTGTTACATACCAGATAATTATTGGAGATCCAAATGTTTAAGACTGGCCTTGGGGCAAGTGTTAAGAGAAGGCTTCACAGAGAAGAGAAACTTTGCTTAGTCTTATAGAATAAACAGAATTGTATATGGATGGCAGAATAAAAAAGGGGATGCTTAGTTCAGGCCAATGGAGCAGAGGTGCAAAGAGGAAGAGGCAGGAAAATGTGTGGCCTGTCCAGGAAAGGCTGGGAGTCTGGTGTGGCTGGAACCCTGGAGGCAAGGACAAGAGTGGCTGGAGGTGAGATGGGTGGCACCAGACTGGGGTGGATCTGTATACCACGCTAAACTGCAAGGCACTTTTTCTTTCAGGCAGTTAGGGGAAAGGAGTGACATGATTCGCTATCAGTCTTTAGGAAGACCATTCTGATTGCTAGGATGAGAAGGGCAGAGGGGCAAGTCCATGTGATCCCTCTAGCTACAGCACAGAGCAAGGTTCACGGTACATGCAGTGTGATGGAAACAGACCCAGAAACACGACACCAGAATAATGTGGTGAGAAGTGAAGTTAGGTTTGGGAGTGGAGGGGAATGTTTCTTCCCCTGCCTGAGGTTCCCCTCCACATGGAGGGCGCTGCCTTTGAGAAACACCCCTGGCCCGTGCCCCTGTTCTGCCCCAGGAACACCCCAGTTTCCTGAAGCTGAATGAATAAGTCTAATTCTGGGCATTCCCCAATGTCAGTTTTTAGTCAGTAAATAGATGATGTACTTATTCTTCACAAGTTGACTCTTTTGTCTTATTTCTCAGTGAATTCAGAACTGGGCAGGGGAGGGAGGTATTATTATTGGACCTTCTCAAAGAGTTAAGAGAACAGCCTTAATGCTGGCCTTCATGTTTTCAAGCCATTGAACTAATGCCAGCAACCACTTACCTTCAGATTGCTTGATATGTGAGCTAGATAAAGGACTGCTTTATTTAATTCAGGACTGTACATCAGGCTTTCTGAGAAATTGAGTGAATAGGTTCCTAACTGATACAGGCAGGTCATGACACCATTAAAGCTAGGCCTCCAGAGAGGGTAGGGTTGAAGATTGGGGTTTGGGGGCCATCAGTGTTTAGATAGAAGTGAAAGTCATAAAACTAGGTATTGTGGGAGCACAGAGGAGGGGCCCCTAACATACACGGGGAGGTGAGGGAGTCTTCCTGGAGGAATGACCATCTTAGCCATCTTGAAGAATGAAAAGAGAACAAATATACTGGAGTAAGAGAGTGGGGATTTGGCGAGGACAGGATGGGATTGGGAAGGGCTGTAGTCAAAGTGGCCAGAGTAGTGAGGATTGTATACGTGCACGTTTGTGTGTGTCTGTGTGTGCACATAAGGAATGGTTTCAGTGAAGACAAGAGAAGAGAGAGGGTTAGTGGGGGCCAGATACAGAGGGTCTTTTCAATATTGTTAATCAGATGAGGAATGATACAGATTTGAGTTAAGATCCTCACGGAGGAGACAGGAAGGAAATAATTGATTTGAGAGGGACTTCTGAACAGGAAGTGCAGAATGTGATAACTAATTGGATGATGGGGTTGAGGGCGAGGATGTGGTCCAGGAGAATGATAGATTTCAGGGCAGACATTGCTAACCTCTGTGACAATATTAAAGCCTGCTACCTTCCTATCTTCCCAGCTAACAGCACCTCGAATGTGCATGGTGCATCTTGCAGTAAGGGCCGCTCTATTACTGGGTTCTGAATCCTCCAGGTGCTCTGGGATGCATCATGCTTTTCCTGATGAAATGGAAACAGACAGCAGGCAATGCTTCGCCTCTCTTTCTTACTGCCTCATAGGCAGTAGCTGCATAAAACTTTGAAGCAATAAGCCAGATAGAAAATCAAGAGAACAGCCTTGATTCTGGCCTTGACGTCATCGAGCTATTGAATGAATGCTAGCAATCACCTACCTCCAGACAACCTGTTATGCGAAAAAGATAAAGCCCTGCTTATATAATTCAGGACCGTACATCAGGCTTTCTGATAAACTGAGTGAATCCATTCCTAACTGATGTAAGAAGGTCATGACACCATTAAATGTAGCCCCCCAGGGAAGATAGGGCTAAAGATTAGGGTTTGGGGAGCATCAGTGCTTAGATGGAAGTGGAAGTCATGAATGGAACACATATAGAGTGACAAGTGACAAATCCAGGGATGTCTGACTTTTTGAGGGTCAGAAGCCTGGGAAAAATGAGCAAAGGAGGTCAAATGTGAATTCTATCACAGGGAACCTGATGGATGTCAGGACGTGCTCTCTCTGGGCTTCCTATTATTCATTCAACACTAGTTTACTTAGGGACAACCCTTTTCTTGAGCACCAGTGGCCGTTTAAAAAATGGTCCTCCTGGGAATGGGGTTCTCTGATTTCTGAGATCGTCATCAAGCATTTCCATGCGTTTGGGAGACGACCTGCTCCATTTCTAAATAAACCATCAGGCATGGGTCTGTGCAGATGATCCTTGTGGAATAGTGTACTGGGCACCGTGCAGGAAATATTAGATGCTATTTGGCCTTAAACAGTCCAAAAGTTCAACTGTGTGGAATCCAGGAGTCTTTGAAAAAAAAACGTGAAACATATACAAGTTCTACCCCTGCCTTTGGAGATGTTATTTGAGTTTTCTCTATAGCTGGTAAAAGTGAGCAGATAGTGATGCTGCTAATAACTTTTCTTTGTGGAGCACCCGGCGGCTTCCTTTCCCTCCTAATGTTGAAGACATTAGGTGATGTGACTGGAGGGGAGGGCCTGCAGTAGAGCTCTTCAGGGTTTTAGTTTTTAGTTCACCAGAGGCAGAGCAATGTTGTGGTCAGAAAACTCTAGCTGTGGCACCAACACTCCTGGACACAGGTTCTGAGACCTGAGCACAATTAAGGAGCCTCTTTTGTAAAGTGGGGATGATACTAACCTACATTATCATGCTGCTTGGCACAACGGCTTGGTAGTAATGGCCATTAAGCTCCATCCCTATTTCCTACAGCCTTGTGTGAAGCAGCTTTAACTGAAAGTTGGGAGTCTCAAATTCCAGCTTACCTACAACAATCTGTTTGGTCTTTTGAAAGTCTCCTATCTCTCAGGGCCTCAGTTTCCCCCTTCGCAAAATGAGAGGTTTGACTCAGGAAATGATTTCTGCAGGTCCCTTTGGTTAGAACTGCTTCTTTGAATGTTGGTTTCAAATTCTGCAATTTATAGTTTTTCTTTTAGCCAGAAGGTGGTGCTATTGAGTCCTTGCTGTTATTGCGAAGTGCTTCAAGTTCTGGGAGATCCAAATCGGACTGCCTTTGATGCTTTGAATGTAAACTTTTGGTTGAAGGGATCTCTTTGTGGTTCCTGACTGTTAATCGCCCCCTGTCCCTTCCAAGCCCTGCCAACCCAGGCTTCAATCTGGTCCAGTGCTTTTCAAGTCTCAACAAACTGGTCTGTTTTGTCTCAGCTCCAATGGCCTCAGTTCAGGGCCACAGGAGAGAGGTTGGGAGGCTCCAGACAATTCCAGGGCATAAGGATGGCAGATGTCTGAGGTTTTGTTCCCAGGACTATGGCTGGTGCAGGTTACACCTGAGATCAAGCCAGCTGAGGGCCTTGGAGAAACAGTGTTTGGCCTTGACCACGACTCCCAAGACCATTTCCTACTCCTCACCCCAGACCTCCATGTCCCCAAGTCCCTTTTACTCCTTGTCTGTTGGAGCATCTCCTCATTATTTGAACTCTTGGGCCTGATTCTCCACCTACAATTAAAAGGATCAGATTTCAGGCTGTGGCCAAAAGTCCTCAAGTCACCCTAGATTTGGGTGGGGTTGAGCGTTTGGGTGTCACTGAGGAAACTACTGATGTGTTTTAGCTGTCTCTCCCCAGGAGCGGGCCCCAGCAGGCAGTCTCAGTGTCCTGCCACAAGAAGGGTGGACTTTTGATGGCGTAGACCACACTGTTGCGTATCAGCAACAATCAATGTCACTTCCTCTTAGACATATAATATTAATAAGGATGGAGCTGCCGAAAAAAACCAAAGTCATGTGAACACCTGTGATCAAATCAGGAAGTGATTCTCACTCAGGGCCCAGTACCCAGGGTCCCTGCCTTTCCTGGTGCTGGTCTCTGAAACTCATCATCTTCCTTCCCCTTCAGGAGCTGTTCCCATCTTCTAGGTCCCTGCCCTGTGGGAAATTTCTCCCCTCAAGCCCAGCTGAGGAACCTGCCATGGTCAAACCAAACTGTGCGTCCTTGCTCCCCACTAGGACAAATCCCAGGAACTTTGAGTTTCAGGATTTTGCAGTGGGTCACTTAGGAGAATCAGATAACCGATGTCTTCAAAACAGTGAACATATCATAGGAGGGAGAGCATAAGCTCTGGAAATTCAGGGACAGGATCGGAGTCCCAGCTCCACTACCACTGCCTGGCACTGGAGCTGCCTACAGGTTATTTACTTGCTTGGTTATGCATCAGTTTCTTTATCTGTAAAATGGGTAATAACACCTGCCTCATAGGATTAGATGAGATAACTTTGAGTAAAAAAATGATTTTATTGAAAATTTACTCTGTTCTAGGTACTGAGTTAAGCACCTTATATAGCAGTGTTGTCCAATAAAAATGTAATGTGAGCTACATAAGTAATTTAAACATTTTTGTTTGAAACACTAACATTGTAAATTACCACATATTAATATAACATGTCTGTTAACATTAACACAAAATTTTTAAATTAATAAAATGAAAAACAGATGAAATTAATTTTAATAGTATATTTTATATAACCCCATACATGGAAAACATTTTAACATGTGGCACCAACAAGTGCTCAAAAGCTACATATAGACAGTGGCTATCATTTATATTACATGTGTAATATATATAACAAATGTGTACTATATATATTTTACATTTTTATGCAATATTTTGAAAGTTCTGTGGTTATTTGAGAAACACATCCAATAGAATGTTACGGTGATACTTAATACTTATTGACCATTATGTGCCAAGAACCATGCTAAGTATTCATTTATATTAACTTACTGAATCGTCATACATATTCCGGAGATCAGGAATAGAGAGATGGGAAAAGTGATGTGGAAGGAGGGAAAGCCAATCCCATGGGTGCATTCTTGAGCCAGTCACTGCTGCGGGCAGTTGTGTTACCACTATGGGCAACAGTTGGGATGCCGCCTTGAAATTGTTCACGGAAGATGTAGAAAACTGTGTTTTAGTTTTCACTGGTCATGTAGGGTCCTGGAGGTGCGATTGTGCTTGCACTTGTGGTTTGCACATGCACCAGAGTGGCTGACCAGACTCCAGCATGCAGCTCATAATGTGAGAGGCCCCAGACAGAAAGCAAGAGATGCCTGCAGCAGAGGCAGCGTGCTATCACTAGTTGCTATGACAATGGCCAGAGCACAGTGGTGGCTGAGAGGATGAGAGATGGGGATCAAAGGTGTGTGACACATCGTGTTGCTGGTGCACAGCCCATGGGGTGAGTTGCCAGGGCAAGAGACGTGAGTGTGTCCATGGAGGAACTGGGAGATATTTTAGAGTGCATCTCTCACATTGGGAAATGGTGCAGTGGAGAGACCCCAGAGGGCTTCCTTTGTGCACCTGTGGGACAGCCAGCATTTGAGTACCAACTACTCGGAGCTCATAGGTGGCCTACAATCATCTGTCAAGTCAAAGAACTTTTTCCTTCCTCCCTGGAGAAGCCGTCTCCCTTCCCTGGAGATGGAGACGGGGGAGTGAAGGACGGAATGTAGCAGCCCCTCATCTCTCCAATTTCTTCAGGACAAGATACAGTGAGCACTGAGAGGAGGGGGCAATGCGACAGCGAAATTAAACAGGACACTGTGTCTTCAGGTGGAATGGGCTGTATTTTAATGTCTAAAAGTGACTGAAAAATTATTGGATGTTACTAAGGGCTGAGAAGGAGGCTTAACATAGCCACATTGAAGGCAACAATTAGAGTAAATGTTTCATGTTTATACTTCACCAAGTTTAGAACGTTCAAACAAGGGCCACATTGTTATTTAGCTATTTATCTCATAAGACAACTGAATTAGCAATACTTCCTTTACTTGGTAGGAGACTCCTTGGTTTGGGTACTGTCAGGTGTGCATGCCACCTGCAACGTTAAGAGTATTTTATGATGGTGGTGTCAGCCTCTAATGCCCTCAGCAGCCAGACAGACCCTGGAGTGCCTTCTATGTGTGAAGGAAGCAGACCTGGTTGGGGCTGATGAGCCAGAGATCCACATCCTATTTAAAGGAGTGCAGGCACTGTTCTGCTCCAGCCTGTGGCCTTGCAGAAACAGCAAGGAAAAGAATTTGGGTTGTTGGACATGTATGCAAAATACCTGGCTTAATTGCTCTTCCTCTTCCTCCCTGGTATTAGAGGAATTAATGCCATCAATTCTTTACCCTTCTCTGTATCCAGCTCTTTTTCATGTAATTTTGCAACATCCTTCCACTGTGGTCAGCCACACTTCCTCACTTCTTGTCTCTGGGCTCGTCTCATTCTCAGGGCTTGTTTTGTCCAATGGCTTGTTAGTGAGTGAGCACAGATGGAGGCTTGGGATGCACTTGAGTCACTGGGCTTGTCTATTTCCTTGCACCTCTGCCATTACCACAAGGGGAACGTGCTTGAGCTAACAGCTGATCCCAGTAGGGGAAGGAGAGAGGCCTGCAGACCTGAGCCACACCAGCCAAACTCATTCTCCATCAGCCCGCCCTCAGCTGACCTAAAGATTGCAAGTGTACATGATGGCTGTTGTAAGCTCCTGGGTGCAGCAGACACTGATAACGTGGCACTCTTTCTTCCTGAGCCTCAAGATGGCCGCAGATTCTTCTCCTGCACAGCAATCCAGGCAGCCACTATTATTCTGTGAGTGAACAGACTGTTTGCCAGGCCTGCAAATAAATAAACTGTTTGCCAGGCCTGCAGAGGGGATGGGGAGCCTGGGACGGCGAGCCTGGGATGGCTGGCCTGGGTGTTTGGGTGTGCTCTCGGTGCCCCGGGTGCCCCCTTTTCCTTTCTTTGTTCTGTCTGTGCTCGTCCCCAGAGAGCAGGTGGCTCAGCCACACGGAGCTGTTCTCCACTGACAGGGCATCTGATGCAGTCTGTTTGGTCCCTTTTCTTAGTATTTGTACTCTGGGCTTTTTACAACTTCAAAGAGCTTCTCACCCATATTCACTAATTAATTCATTACTCCTGTGAGTAAAACCTGAAGCAGTGAGAAGAGAATGTCATTAGCAAGAATACCAGAGGCTCATTATTTAAAAGAGGTTGCCCAAAGCCAGGCTTCCTCCGACAGAGCAGTTAACCCATTTGCCGCTGACAGGGGCTCAGCAGGGAATGTGTATCAGGGTGGGGACCCATTAGGTGCTCAGCAGTCACTAAGCACCTACTGTGTGTTCAGCTAGCTAGGTGCCATGGGATATAAGAAGTTGTAAAATGTGGCTTCTAACTGCAAGGACCTCCAGTCTAGTGAAAATAGGGACTTTGGAGTTATGTAGACCTGGGTTTGAATTCTGGCAATTTATAAGCCGTGTGACCTTGTGCTAAATCCCGCTAAGCTTCAGCTTCCACATCTCTAAAATGGGATGCTAATGCCTCTTTAGGGTCTAAGTGAGGATAACCAACATAATGCAAATGAAAGCTCCAGTCAAGGGCCTGGCACACAGTGAGCACTCCATAAACCATAGCTATTACCGATCTCACCCAGACAATGGCTTCCTGCACCTCTCTCATGTTCCATACCTACAGGACAAAGTGGTGGAAGAAAGAGGGCTGGCAGAAGGTGGAAGTTTGGGAGACACCTTTATATCACGGAGAGGATGAAGAAGAGGGAAGAGAAAAGGAAATAGAAGGGCTAAAGAGGTAGGAGGGAAACCAGGAGGATGCAATGCAAGTACGCAGAGGCCAAGGGACCACTTCAGGATTGGTGAGGGAGGAACGTGGCTGTCATCCATGTCCTGTGCTAAGGAGAGATAGAGCGGGATGTTGAACGAGAACATTAACTCATTCAATCACCCATTCAGTCACTCAATAGTTATTAAGTGCCTGGAATGGACATGAAAATGCTCCACCCAGCTGTCCATCAAAAGTGGGTGTTACTGGCAGCCCAGCCTCTGACCTGCTGAATGGCTCATGCATTGTGCCAGGGCACGTGTCTCCTGGGGTACGTTTCCCAGCCAGTGGTTGAATATGGCTCTCTCTTCTTGTGGTACGTGGGACTCCTCTACTGGACTCTGCAGTGGGCAGGCTGAGACTTTCCTAGAACTGTGCTGCAGTCTAAGACTCTGCCTACTCAGCCCTCTCCCTTCCCCTCTTCCTGCTCAGCTATCAGAGCTCATTAAGACCCCTTTATCTTTCATAGGTGGCACCCATACATCTCCTGCTCTTTTACCTGTATCTTGTCATTGGTTTCTTCCATGATCCAAACTAACACAAACTCATATAGTGCCTAAGGACTGCCACGCATTGCATTATGCCCTGGTGATAGTGACAGGAGACAGCCAAATGCCTAGGCAGATGGGGTGGTTCCCAGTAAAACCCCACCTTCAAGCCAAAAACAGCCTGAAGGCTGAAAGACCAGACTGCTGGTCCCAGATGAAACCCACTATCCAGAGTGAGAACTTCGGTTCCTGTTTGCCCACCCTTTCTGATTGGTTCTTTCTTTCTTTTCTTTTTTTTTTTTTTTTTTTTTTTTTTTTGAGATGGAGTCTCGCTTGGTCACCCAGGCTGGAGTGCAGTGGTGTGATCTCGGCTCACTGCAAGCTCCGCCTCCCGGGTTCATGCCATTCTCTTGCCTCAGCCTCCTGAGTAGCTGGGACTACAGGTGCCTGCCACCATGCTCAGCTAATTTTTTTTTTTTTTGTATTTTTAGTAGAGACAGGGTTTTACTGTGTTAGCCAGGATGGTCTCGATCTCCTGACCTCGTGATCCGCCTGCCTCGGCCTCTCAAGCTGCTGGGATTACAGGCATGAGCCACCGCGCCCAGCCTTGATTGGTTCTTTCTTAATAATACCTTTTAACCAGTTGAATGTTGCCTTTTCCAGTACTACCTATGACCTGTCCCTCCCTGATTCTGAGCCCATAAAAGCCTTGGACTCAGCCATATCAGGTGGACTTCCCTGCCTTTGGGTAGGGGGACCACTCCTGTGTTCTTCTCTGCTGAAAGCTGTTTCATCACTCAAAAAAACCCCCTGCCTTGCTCATTCTTTGATTGTCAGTGCATCCTCATTCTTCTTGGGTGGGGGACAAGAACTTGGGAACTGGTGCACAAGCCAGACCTACCCAGGAAGGCTGAGTGGGCGGGCTGTCTCCTATGGCAGGTAGCATGGCTGAGCAAGGCCCAGGTCTCACCAGTTGGAGGTCCTGGCTTGCAAAGTGATTGAGAAGAAAATCCTGTGTCACTGTGTAGTGTGGTGGTGACCAAGACAAACATTCTTAGCATCACACAGCTGGCAGTGAAGGAGGCAGAGATGACAGGGAATAAATTGGTAAACCAAAAAGTGCTAATTTTAAACAGTGAAACTAGCCACATACACACAAATGAAATAAAAAAGGCAGGCTACTTTAGATTGGGTGTAAGGGAGAGTCATTGACATAGTCATATTTGACTTGAGACCAGAAAGTTGAAGAGGCAACTATGCAAGCAACGGAGTCAGGGTGTGTGATGGTTAATTTTGTCTGTCAACTTGGCTGGGCCACAGTGCCCAGATGTGTGGCATATGTTCCGGATATTTTTGTGAGGGTGTTTTTGGATGTGATTAACATGTATTTTATTATTTATTTGTGCATTTTGGTTAAAAATTTTAAGTA
This sequence comes from Hylobates moloch, assembly GCF_009828535.3. Lineage (NCBI taxonomy): Eukaryota > Metazoa > Chordata > Mammalia > Primates > Hylobatidae > Hylobates > Hylobates moloch. Next base: position 106,064,880 of record NW_026652284.1, read on the forward strand.
AAAGTCTATCCAAATGAAGGACTAACCTGAGTGGTGGAAATTTTAGAGAGAGATAAAACTAAGAGTCCACAAAGATTTGGAGAAATGACTACTCACATATGCTGCTATAGGAGCATGAATTAGTGTCATCATTTTGGAAAAAGTTTGGCATTATTCATGACAATGAAAGATATGCCCCCTTCTAACAATCTACTTAACAGAAATGAGTGCTGATATTATTCCAAAACAATTGACAAAAATGCTCCAACCACCATTACTTGTGATAGCTGCAACTTTTTTTTTTACATTCTTGGCCATTTTATATACTTTATTGAAGGAAATAAAGACATGCATTAGCAAATTTTTTAACTTCTATAGCCAACACTTTGTTCTTCCACTTGATTTTTTTTATTTCAATAGGTTTTTGGGGAACGGGAGGTGTTGGGTTACATGGATAAGTTCTTTTGTGGTGATTTCTGAGATTTGGTGCACCTGTCACCTGATCAGTGTATACTGTACCCAATGTGTAGTCTTTTATCCCTCGCCCTCCTCCCACCCTTCCTTCCCAAGTCCCAGAGATTAGCATTCAAATCAGTGGACTTTGAGTAAAGCGGATGGCCCTCCATGATGTGGGTGGGCCTCATCCAATCAGTTGAAGGCCTGAGGAGAAAGAACAAAACACTGACCTCCTTTGAGCAAGAGTGAATTCCAGGTCTCCTGGGTCTCCAGCCTGACAGCCCCCCTGCAGATTTTGGACTTGTCAGCTTTCATAATCACATGTAACAATTCTTTAAGTACATCTCTTTCCATATACATACTTATCCTATTGGTTCTGTGTCTCAGGAGAACCCTGACTAATATAGAATGGGAGAATATTCTGGGCAGAGGGAATAGCAACCCTTGAGATAGGAAAGGAGCCTTCAAGTCAACAGGAAGGTTGATGTGGCTAGGGCTAAGTGGAGGAGGGGGCACTGGACAGATGAGGCCTCATGGAAAGAAGCTATGGGAACAGACCACTGCACTGTTGTTGGTGACCTGGGAGAGGACTGCCAGTCCAGTAGTGAGGGCAGAAGCCAGGCACCAAGGCCTGAAGATGCAGGTGGGTGGTGAGGAGGGTGGAGCTGCTCTGGAGACAATTCTTTAAGAATTTTAGTGTTTACAGGATGAAAAGAAGCACATGAGGGGAATTTTAAAGAAAGAATCTTACTCATGAGTATGGGCAGGCTAATGAGAGAGACTGACATGGGAAGATAAAGATGGAGGGAATAATTGGTGAGAGGACATTCCTGACATTGGTGAATGGAAGGTTAGGGCATTGTAGTGGGTTGAATGGTGCTTGCCCAAATATATCCACATCCCAATTCCCAGACTCTCTGAATGTGACCTTATGTGGGAAAGGAATCTTTGCAGGTATAATTAAAGATCTTGAGATGAGATCATCTTGGATTACTGGACTAGGTCCTAAATCCAATAACAAGTACTTTTTTCTGTTTGTTTATTTGTTTGAGACAGGGTCTCACTCTTGACCAGACTGGAGTACAGTGGTACAATCTTGGCTCACTGCAGCCTTGACCTCCTGGATTCAAGTGATCTTCCCACTTCAGCCTCCCAAGTAGCTGGGATTACAGGTGCATAGTGACACACCTGGCTAATTTTTTTACTTTTTGTAGAGACGGGTTCCACTGTAGGAGGTCAAGTGGTGCAGGGAAATGACATGGCCTTGGGAGGCAGGCATACTGGACTTTGAAACAGCCTCTCCATACTCCTGCTGTGTAATCTCTGAGCCTCAGTCTTCATCAGGTATCCTTGAGGACTGAAGGTTCTAATTTACATAAAATACTTACCATGGGCCCTGGGACCTGGTATGTGCTGGACAAATGTCCCTTCACTTATCTCAACTTGGGAGTCTGTTAAAGCCAGAAACTGGGTGATATTCATCTTTGCACCCTTTTAAGAGCTCCTGGATGTAATAAATTCACAATGAATTTTTTTGATTTGTTGCTGGCTGATTGGTGGTAGAAATATCTATCTATTGGGTAATTGCTGTATGGTAGACATTCATCTCAATATATAAATGACTTAATTCTTTGAGCAATTCCAAGATACAGGTTCTATTCGTTTGTTTTACAGGCGAGAAAAAATAGGTGAAGCCAGATGTGGTTCCTGGGTCGACTATCCATTCTGATCAAGAGACCACTTAGTTGAGAACATTGAATCCATCTATGTTCTTGCCATGAGCTTCCTGGGAGCTAGCCGAAATCCTTCCTGTTGCAGTTTGTCTGCATTCCCCAGAGCCAAACCCTGTCCTGGTTCCAGTCTGGCTTTCTTGCCCAGCGTTTGTCTTTCTTTTTCTTTTCCCACAGTGGGTGTGAGGTTAAAGCTTATTGCTAAAATGCTGTCTCTTCCTGGATCTTTTCACATAACATTTAATCGCTGGTAATGACTGTGACCCCAGCGGCAGTCATCTAGTGAACTTCAAGTTGGCATTTCAATTAGCTGTACTGATTGCTGGGTTTGGGCATTTCATATATTAGTGAAGAAGCTTAGCCCAAGAGCAGTCAGCTGAGGGACTTATTACCACAGTGCTTCTTGGAAGGAATAAATAACCTCATTACAGCTTCTTTTGCTCTGGTTGAGAGAAAGGAAGAAAAGTTGAATCTCTTAGGTACTTATTTGCATGGGGAGGAGCTCAGTGCCCAAGGCTGCCTGTGACAAGCAGGAGGGGTTTTCTCCCCTCCCCTCTCCTCTCTCCCTCCTTCTTCTCTCCTCTCCCTCTCTCCTTCATTTTTTTCCTCTCCTCTCCTTTTCTTCCTTCCATTCTTCATTTCTTTCTTTCCTTTGGTAAAGCCATTGGTGGTCATAATAGTAACGCAATGTCCCCAAGCCTGGCTAATCCCTGGCTAATCCAAATGCTCATGTGGACCCTTGTCCCCTGTGGAGGTCATCTCTTCCTTCCTCAGTTGTCCCTGGGAGTCCCCCCAGCTGTCTTCCAGGTGCTTACAAGTCAGTTGCCCTGTGGGTCTGCCATGTTCTTCCTCTCCTACAGGGGCATTCTTTCATGGTGTCCTCTTCTTGCCAGGCTTCCTGAGGCACCTCATTGTGGCCAGCGCTGCTGGCACCCTCGGTGGGAGGGTGGCACCCCCTGGAAGCACAACGTCTCCTGCTGCCTGCTCAGCTTGGCTGTCCTGGGTAGGGTCACCTGAAGCCTCCCAGGGTGTCAAAGTGTGACATAGGGTTGACCTGGTTCCTGGTACACAGAGGCTTATTCCCGTTTGTCCTCCATTTTCCCCTCTCTTCTCTCCTCTGGATGCCCGAATCTCCACCCCTCTTCCCTGCCCCCTGGACCATTCAGCCAAGTAAACAAATAAAACAAAAAGCCAAACAAACCAATGCCAGTAAACTCAGGTGGACACCCAGGTGCCACATAGGCTCAACTGGGATCTGCTGCCACTTTAAAAAGAATCACTAAAAATGGGAGTTCATTTAAAAATGTTAGTGTACTTGACTCCACACTCTCTCTCCTCAATCATGACCACTGCTATGTGTTACTACATCCCCAAAATGAATACCGGTGTGGTCCCTGGAAAGAGCCATGGATTTGGTGAAATGAGGGACCCAGATTTCAATCCCTCATGCTTGCCTTAACCTCTCCTGCATTCCTGCCAGGCTCCCTGGACTGTCTTCAGTGCGTTGAGTTGGGAAAGCCCTAGATTTATGACAAAGAGACCTAGGATTCAATTCAGCCTCACTATTTATGAGCTGCGTGAACTTATGCCAGTTAGACTTTCTGAATCTATTTTCTATTCTGCAGTAAGGAATGAATGAGATGATGACTCTAAAGTCACTGGCATGTGCAGGGAGCTCAGTGTAGCTGGTCTTCCTCCTCATCGCGAGACTGTCCACATCGCCTTTCTTCCAGGTCTGGTTCAACCTCCGTCAGGGTCTGATCTGGACTTCTTGGTCAGGAAGGCGTGGAGGATCTCTGACAAGTTCATAGGAGGGACTCCCAAGACCATGCTAAGAGAGTGTTTCTAGACATCATGAAAAAATGCAGTGTCAGTGAGAAGGATGCATTTGAATAGAGGAGTGAGAAAATGAGGTAGTCAATGTTGAGTGAATGCTGACAGTGCGATGTAATGCTTAAAACTGCCCTTGGAGGTGGCCTCTGTTATTATTCCCATTTGGCAAATGAAGAGATGGAGGGGAGCCAGCACTTCACAGCTGGGAGGCTGTCTTGAGAGTTCAGAGTCTCAACTGATGCTCTGAAATGGTGGGCTAGGTCCTGAAGAGGCCAGAGACACAGACCAAAAATCAGGATGGAGGACAGGCAGAAGAGGCGTCAGCACAGGCTACATGGACACAGTGAGGGTGGCACTGACTCGGCCCCTGTGTGGCTGATACACATATAACCTAGCTGATTGGACAGGTATCTCAATATCCTTTCAACTTGACTTTCTGGATTACTCCTTCTCCCTCCCTGGATAAAATCATGGGGAGTTTCCTTAGCTTTTTCAATCACTATTAGAAAATAAATGAATAACACCTTTGTTTTAACATCAAAAAACCCACCCCAGTAAAATTTGCATAACTCCAGAATAGTCCCATGTAATAATATAACTCCAGTGCAGTCTAGTGTAATCATTGACACCCTATGTTCTTATCCAGTTTAAAACTTTTTCAGCCCTCTCTTCAGCCTAGGTCACCTGCAAGAGAGTGAGGAATGGCAGCCATATGAATATATAGCAAAGAGAATGCTTTTGACCCATTTGAATGCTTTTAATTAAAATATCAGAATACTGAACACTTAAAATGGGCTTAAACAATAAAGAAGTTATTTCAGAAAACAATAGGTACAATAATTTTAGGATTGGTAGCATTTTGATGATGGCTTCTTCTTGTATTTCCAAGAAGGCAGCAGGAGTTCCAGACATCACATTTTCACCTACCTATGCTCAGAGCCCAAAATAAGCAGTCCCTATTTTGCTTATCTTTGAGAGTGACAAAAGTGTGTCCAGAACCCCTTCAGCTTGCTTCTTCTTTTCTCATATGGACTGTGGCTGTGGCATGTGCCTATTTCTAAGCCAATCATTGGCAAGGAGGATAGAATTAACATGATGGGCTTGAACCAGTCAACACTGGCGCTGAGGAGGAACCATGAATCACCTGGACCCTAATTCCTGAAGCAAAACTGGGATTCGCTTAGCAAGGAAGAGAGTGTGGGTGATAGTTATTTGGGGAAACCACATCTGAATGACTCTGACTGTTTGATATCATGTGAGTTCATGTAAGTGAACCATCTGTTATCCACACCACAGAACAGGTTTCGTTATTTCCATTCTACTGGAAAGTCAGACTCAAAGATAATAATTCACTTGAGGGCATAGAGCCAGTTCATTGGAAAATCAACCCTAGGGCTCATATTTTTTAACTTCATCTTTACTGGAGCATGATTCTTTTCTCATTCTAACCCTAACTTTTGAAATATCAATTTTCCAAACACATGCTAGCCAATGGCCATGGGATGAGAAAACATGGGCTTTAGAACTAAAGAGACTTGGACTTAAATCCCTACTTCAGCATTTATTAACTCTGTGACCTGGACATGTACTTAAACCTCTCTCAGTTTTTTCATTTATAAAATGGGAATAATAAATCCTGTATCATAGAATTGTCAGGACAAGACAGTAGATGTGTAAGGAGCTTAGCACGGTTTAAGAGCTCAATAATTGGTAGGCATTGTTATTAAGTATTAGTCTTACTCTAAATATCATGGAGTTCCTTATCTTTAATGATGTCCAGCTGTCTGTATATCTGTCCTTTCTTTTTTCTTTTCTTCTCTCCTTCTTTTCATCTTTCTTTGCTTTCGTTTTGTTTCTCCTGCAAGTCTTCACTGATAACTTTTTAAAGTCATTACCTCTAAGCATAAACACTTCCCTTCCACACTTAGCCTTGTGATTCTGGGGCTAGGAATTTGCAGACCACACATCAAACCTGGAGGAGGAAGGGGAGCCTTGTTCCTTCCCATCTGTTTCCCAGGGCTTCTTGTTGGCTCACAGTTCCTGTGGGCATCACCCTGGAAGCAGCAGCTCCCTGTGTAGCAGCAGGTAACTCTAGTTTGCAGTTTTTCCAGCACTTACAGAGCCAGCCTCACCACACCCCACCTTGAAGACATCAGTGGGGCAGTAACCCCTTTTCAGATCTGGGTCTCAGGCCTATGAGGGCTTCCTCTGACCTCAGAGACACCAGCATCAGCCAGGCATTGACCTCTCCCCAGAGATCAGAGTTTCAGCTCCATGGAGCCCATTATTCGAGTTTTCACGTTTTAGTAATTTCAACTTTTTCCCCAGGTAGTTACTTTGAGTTCTCTTTTTAGTTTTTGAGCTATCAATTCAATAACATATGGCTGGTTAATATTTTTTAATTCTCTCTGTTTAAATTGCCAGTATTGGCTTGACTGAATCCTAATTTACACAAGTGCTTCTCATAGACCAGCCACTGTTTTAGGCATTGTGGAGAGAACAGTAAACAAAACAGTGGAAATACTCACCGCAAGGAGCCTACATTCTGCCAGGCAAAACAGAAAATGAACACATACATAACACAAATATGATCTGTCAGAGGGTGGTAAGCTCTACAGTGAAAAAATACCGGGGTGGGGGGTGGGTGTGGGTGTGCTGATGTGGGGGTGAGTTGCCCTTTAAGCTGTCATGTTTAAATGATACCACTCATCATATATGTGAGAATATCTTGTTGCCCCAAATACTGGAAATCACTTTGTTTCATTTATAGCACAGTCTTACGAATCTTGGAGATTTTGTAAAACCAGAGAGTGTATAGAATTAATAGGGCTCTACATGGATATCATACCTAGAAAAAAAAAAAAGAACAGCGTTTTAATTGGGTGGATAACAAGTGTGTGTATCTGGTATTTCCTCTGAACTGACAGCATCATCATTGAATCCAGCAATCTTCCTTAGAACAGATTCTGGCTCATTTTAAACCATAGGTGCTACAGCCCAGAAGGGGTCTCCATTTTTCAAATCAAAGCTCTTGGAATTTTCCTCGTTTCCTGCTTCTCAAAGGATTCCAATCAAATTTGTCTGCACATATTTCTCGTTTATTTTCCTGAGCACCAAGTAGGCCTCTTGAATTGGAGAATCCCACTGTTGAGGGTTTTCATCTGTATGATTTGCCCAGAGTGTGGCTTTTTGCTTCTAGGATTCACAGAAAAAAGGGAAGACCTGAGCACAGTCTTCAAGACACTGGTGGTAATTAATTCTACCAGCCTGGAGAGGAAACATGATTTGCATATCAATGACCAGCCTGATTTCTTGCTGATAGATGTTGTAATAGCTTTTATTATTATTATTTTTTAACAATGCTTTTACTCAAGCCGGAGAAAAACCTGAATTCAAATTGGTACATCTTTTGATTTTGCAGAACAATCTTTTATGTTGGTTGGAACACTAGGTGGTGAAGTCAAAAAATAAAATTGCAGATGTGGTTTCCATTGAGAGGTATACCAGGCAGGTGCATCTGGAATTGGTTTTCTTCCTGGGTGTTTACACAGCAGAGGATTCCTCATATCTTTGCTTTGGAAGAAGTCACAAGATTTTCCTCTTTGACTTTCCAAAAATGTCCCTGAGCTGCATGGAATGCTTTCATTATTACTAAGGGGGAGAAATGGAGTAGTCTTTTCTTTCCTAGTTATAGTCACAGTTCAAAGTTAGAGAAAGTTTATTTTAATTCTACTGTGAAGGGACCAGTTAGGGTCTAAGTATTTCCTGCTTCTGGGATTCAGAGATGTCAGATAAGTTGGTGGGGCAGGTGGCCCACAGGATATTAAAATGATATTGAGTGTTTGGTTTGTGCCTGGAATGTTGTTAAGGACTTTTTATGCATTTATCTCATTTAATCAACACAACCATTCTATAAGACAGATATGTTATTATTATCTTTATTTTGCACAAAAAGAAAGAAGCTTAGAGACAGTGTCATAGTCTGTTCCTGCTGCTATAACAAAATACCATATACCAGGTAGTTTATAAACAACAGAGGTTTATTTTTTGTAGTTCTAGAGGCTGTGAAGTCCAAGATGAAGGTGCGAACAGATTCGGTGCCTGGTGAGGGCCCATTTCCTGGTTCATGGGTAGTGCTTTCTTGCTATGTCCCACATGGTAAAGGGGCAAGGCAGATTTCTGGGGCCTGTTTTATAAGGACACTAATCCCATTCATGAAGTCTCTGCCTTCATGATCTAATCACTTAGGATTTCAAACATAATTTTTTTGGGGGAAAACAAACATTCATACCATAGCAGATGCTAATAACTCATGGTTATGCAGCTAGTAAGGGTTAGAAGTGGAACTCCAACCTGGGTCTCTCTGAGAAAGATTTGCAAGAGATATTTACATGAGGTGGGTGGGAGAAAGAGTTTCTGAGACAAAACCACTTCATGCTAATTTAAATTACTCAATATTTAAAAAGAACTAGTCTATGATAAAGGTCATTTTTGCTTTGTATTAAGACAACCCAGATCAAATCCAATCTAAAGTTACTTAGTGAATAGTTCTACTCATCCAGGTATTATCCTAAGTGCTTTTAAACACCTGATTTTATTAAATTTTCTCAAGTTCATGCAGGATAGAGATTTAGATTCCCATTTCTCAGGTGGGGTCACTCAGATTAAGCTTGAATTAACCTGCACTGTCTACTTAGTTTCAGTCTTCCTAAAACCATGTTGAATGTTTCTAATCTCTTCTGTGAGATTAGCAGGCTGCTGTTTTGATTATCTATTGCTATGAACAAACCACTCTAAAATTAAGTGACATAAAATAACAATCATTTTATTATGTTCATACCTTTGTTGGTCATGAATTCAGGCAACACATAGCAAGGATAGATTTTTGTTGGGGAGTATTCAACTGTAATAGTGCTAACTGTTGGTGGTGTCTGGGTTGGTCACCTGGAGGTGTACATCTAGGGCTGTCTGTGGATTTTTTTTGGTTCTTCACATCATTTCTGCTGGGAATGGGATGCCCGTCTTCATTCACTGTCTGGCATCTGGGCTGGTATGGCTGCCACAGTTGGAGCTGTTCAGGCGTTTTCTCTCCTTCCATGTGGTCTGTGCACACAGTAAGAATGGATTTCCTCATAACGTAATGATTTTAGGGCAGCTGGCTTTCCCCACAGCTGAGTTTCTCAGCCCTGGCACTGTTGACATTTTGAGCCAGACCATACTTTGTTGGGATTGAGGTGCCGTGTGTAACAGAATGTTTATCAGCATCCCTGGACTCTACCCACTAGATACCAGCAGCACCCTCTGACCTCCCCAGTTATAACAACAATAGCAACAACAAAAATCTCAGACATTGCCAAATATTTCCTGGGGCCTGCGAATTCCACACCCTCTTCCCCATTAACAACCCATAGCAAGGCTTCCAAGAAGCCTACAAAACTTCTTATGACCTAGCCTTGGAAATTCTAGAACTTTATTTCTGCCACTTTATATTAGTCAAGAAAGTCTCAAAGGCTAGCCTGATTTCAAAGGGAGGAGAATTAGACTCCACTTCTCAATGAGAGAGATAGCAAATAATTTGCAGCCACCTTTTAAAATATATTGTGATAAAATACACATAACAAAATAAAAATATACATCTATAAAATACACATAAAATTTACTATGTTAGCCACTTTTTATGTGGCATCAAGTACATTCACATTGTTGCATGACCATCACCACCATCCATCTTCAGAACATTTTTCGTCTTCCCAAACTGAAATTTCCTACTCATTAAACAGTAACTCCTTCTCTCTCCTTCCACCCAAGTGGCAGCCACAGCTCTACTTTCTGTCTTTATAAGTTTGACTACTCTAGATGCCTCATAGTGGAATCATAATGAGGTGGAAGAATAGGGTATGGAGGCAGGGAACCTAAGGTTGATTCATGCTGACTACATATCACACGCTACTCCCTTCTCAACTCCTTTTTCTGCATGGCAGTTGCTGTGTGGCAGTGGCAACCGCTCTGTTTTCTGTGTGGCAGTTGAAAAATGAAAATACCTCTCATTGGTCCTCTCTCACAACCAATCAGACTGGTTACAGGCCTACTCTTCATTCTGATTGGTCCCCTCCCACAACCAATCAGACTGGTGGGAAGTCAATGAGAACCCTCCAGAGGTGCATTTAAACTATGGAAAATTCTGTAACCAGCACTCTTGCTTGAGCCTGCTCCCACCCTGTGGAGTATACTTTTGCTTAAAATAAATCTCTGCTTTCTCTGCTTTGCTTTGTTTGTGTGTTTTGCCTAATTCTTTGTTCAAAATGCCAAGAACCTGGACAACTACCCTCCACTGGTAACAATGAGAGTATTTGTCCTTTTGTGTCTGGTTTATTTCACTTAGCATAATGATTTCAAGGCTCCTTCATGTTGTAGGATGTCAGAATTTCCTTCCTTTTTAAACACTAATTAATATTGCAAACATCTTTAATTGACCACAGCTATACAAATTCAAATTTTCATTGGTCTACAAAATAATGGAAGATAATTCTAATTTAACTTGGGATTTTCTCTTGGAAATGTTTGCTCAGGCCTAAAATCTGATTTGTGCTAAGTCAGTCATGAGCAGACCGCTCAGGCTGACCTAATAAAACGATACCTGGGATTCTGCTTTGTATTATTGTGTGATGCAGATGTAAAATAAAATTGGACAGCTCTAAAACCAAGTGATTTCACTGTTCTGGAGAAAAATGTGCTACATGCATTTAAAATATTCTTACTAGTGTGTTTGCAACCAGGTGACAGGTGGTGGTGGGGAGGTGGGACAAGGGAAAAACGGGAGGCAAAGTCACTGGCTCAAGGTCCGGAGTGAGTTAAAGGCTCTAAGGTCATACAATGTCAGAGCTTGAAGTGAGCTTGCAGTTATCTAGTCCCAATGATTCATTTCACTGACAGTAATAACAATGACCTTACATTTAATAAGTATTTAGAATTTTCTAATAGCTTTCACGCCTACTCCATTACTGGATTTTGATACAAACAGCAGCCTGTGTTAGGATGTGCTATGCTATCTATAGTTTGAGGAAACTAAGTCACATACTCCAGTCAACTGGGCAGTCCAGCTTTTCTAAGCTCCAGCCTTTCTACCTCACTAAGCCACACTTAAATTTGAATGACTGTTGTTAAAATCATGGGCTCAGTCCCTAGGCCTCTGTCATGTACTTCTCTCCAGGTGTTTTTTTTGTTTGTTTGTTTTTTGTTTTTTGAGATGGAGTCTCGCTTTGTCGCCCAGGCTGGAGTGAAGTGGTGTGATCTCGGTGCACGGCAACCTCCACCTCCCGGGTTCAAGCAATTCTCCTGCCCCAACCTCCCGAGTAGCTGGGATTACAGGCATGCGCCACCACGCCCGGCCAATTATTTTGAATTTTTAGTAGAGATGGGGTTTCACCATATTGACCAGGCTGGTCTTAAACTCCTGACCTTGTGATCTACCCGCCTTGGCCTCCCAAAGTGTTGGGATCACAGGCGTGAGCCACTGGGCCTGGCCCCCAGGCCTCTTTTAGAAAGCAAATGCCTGCTATGCAGGGCACTATAACATTGAACAATGTTGTAGAAGGGAATGTAAAAACGCCCTTATTTATATTATCCTATGTATCACACACTATTCTAGGCATTGTACATATAAAATCTTTTAAAGTTTTCTAAATAATCCCATGAAGGTAACATCCGTATTTTACAGTTAGCAGTGCTGAGACTTACATAGATCAGGTGACTTGCCCATCTTGGTCAGGGTAACAAAGATCTTGGAGAGACTGGGGCCTTAAACATGTCACCATTATGAGAAATGCAAGGGTTAAATTGTGAACTAACCGTAGAGCTGGTCTATTCCTTCCCACTTATGATATCTATTTTCTTCTGTGTCTTTGAAGGTCATGTCTTTGTACAACTTTGACTTTTCTCCTCATGCTGCCTAATAACATTTGGGAGCTTGGGAAAAGCTTTTTCTAATATTTACCAAGCCCTTCAAAGTCACTAGGCAATCACAGCAGGTCTCTTCACAGAGGGTGAACCTGCTGACAACTTGGGGAAGCCTGATGCAATAGCTTCAGAGCGCTTGTTTCTGTGAAATTCTTGTTTCTCGGCCGGGCGCGTGGCTCAAACCTATAATCCCAGCACTTTGGGAGGCCGAGGCGGGCGGATCACGAGGTCAGGAGATCGAGACCATCCTGGCTAACACGGTGAAACCCCGTCTCTACTAAAAGTACAAAAAAATTAGCTGGGCGAGGTGGCAGGCGCCTTAGTCCTAGCTACTTGTGAGGCTGAGGCAGGAGAATGGCGTGAACCCAGGAAGCGGAGCTGGCAGTGAGCCGAGATTGTGCCACTGCACTGCAGCCTGGGTGACAGAGCGAGACTCCGTTTCAGAAACAAAACAAAACAAAACAAAACAAAACAAAACAAACAAAACAAAACATAAATAAAAGAAATTCTTGTTTCTCAGCGTTGATCTTCATGGGTTGGAAATGAATAAAGGTTGTAGGTGAGGCTGTTGTAGGTTCAGAATGTGTAGTACCTGAGCCATAGAGTGAAAGAGTGGTCATTATTTCTGAGCATGTGACAAGGCTGAAGTTTAGACATCATGATAGACTGTCACTGCAGGTTCAAATCAAGGATGCTTTTGTGAGGGAAGGGGAGGGGGTTTAGGAGAAGAGTTGGAGTCATAAAGAATACAAGTTTGGTGTTTTGCTACGTCAACTGCTAAGTAACGCACAGTCCCTAGATTCCCAAAGTCTTTAAGTCTTTATTTGAAAACGACAACGTCAATTTAATAATATGGATCATGGAGACTGGCTTTCGGGTGCCTCTGGGAGAATACAGGAATGTTCTACTACTTATACTGCCACAAATTGTGATTCAATAGATCCCCAAAATCCAGTAGGTGTTCAAGAAATGTTGGTTAAATGAATGCAAGAGGCTGCGATTGGTTCCAAGAGCTGAAATTGTACATTGCAAGTGTCGATAGTGGAGAAGACAGTATATTCTCAATTACAACCCTCATTATTACAGGGACTTACATAGTCCAGTCTCAGAAAGGGCTCATGTTAAAGGATACACCATCCAAATAGCTAAAAAAATACCCACAGCCAAAAGTAATTTATATTCATGTTTTACTCAATTGCCTCAGGGAATGTCAGAGAGGAGAGCCATCCCATCTATGGAAACACGACATAATATTCCCCAACCTGTCAAGCCTTTGTCTGAGTGCTTCAGCTCATAACCCTTTTTCCTTTCTCTGAATCCCTTAAGTGCTTTTATTTTGACTTCTTATGCATATTAAATGCAGGCTTGTTGTTCTGTTGCTTGACCAAGTCGTGTCATGTCTCCTATTAATTCATTCATTGTTTTTTACCAAGCCCCTGCCACATGCCAGGTACTATTCTAGTTGCCGGGCATATAGCAATAAATAAAACAGAAAAGAAAATCCTGTCATAGTAAAGCATAAATTCTGATGTGGAATAACAGATGATAAACAAATCAATATGTTATATAATATATTAGATGACCACAAGAATAGTGGAAAATTAAGCAGGAAAAGCAGAGAGAGTGCCAAATGGGAGGGAGTGTGGGAAGGTGGTCAGGGAGGACTTCATTAAGAGCAAACACTTGAAGGAAGGGAGGGAAGAACACATGTGAATATCTGGGGCAAGAGCATTCCAAGTAGAAGAAAGAGCAAGTGCAAAAGCACTGAGGCAGCAATCAGCCATGAGTGTGAAGGAACAGCAAGAAGGCCCTTCTCTCTTTCAAACCCTGGAGGGCTGGAATCATGTGTTATATATCCTGTGTCCCCCCTGCGTCATCTAACTCAGGACTGGGCACTTTGTAGACATGAGTAGAATCACAGAATAACAAACCTTAGAAGAAGCTTTGAATGCCCTCGTTTTGCAAATAAAAAACCTGAGGCCCAGAAAGTGAACCCGACTTGCCCAATTGTTGATACCTCTACTGTTTCTGCTCCCATGGCTGCCACTGTTATGACTGTTATTTTTACTACACTATTACTAGTACTCAGATCCCAGGGCTCTACATCATTCCTCTCTGATGCACTGTCACACTCAAAGAAACACATCCCAACAAGGAAAAGTCTTTACAAAGCACTTGCAGACTTTACCCAGTTCTCTTGAAGAATACAAAAGAATCCATCTCAAAATGCAGAGCCACATGCTGCTTCCCTTTCTTGCTCCCCATGGACTCATTCTCCAAAGCTGTTCCATACCTCCGCCTCCTCGGACCCTTTTCTCTCTCTTCTCCAGGACAAGTGACATTGGTCTTTTCCCCTCCTGCCTCTTCCTCTGGCTACTGTGGTTCCTTGCTCTCATTTCCCTATTCTGTACTACAGAGAATAGCCCAGAAGTAGCCAGCAAAGATAGAACAGCACAGGGGATGGGGAGAAGCCATGTGTACAATGCAAATGTCATCTTTAGCTTTCAGGAGGAGAAGAAAGGACTGGAAACCCTACCTTGTAATTAGTATTTGTCCTTGTCAAACTGATATTTCTAGCTGGGTGCAATGGCTCATGCCTGTATTCCCAGCACTTTGGGAGGCTGAGGCAGGAGGATTGCTTGAGACCAGGAATTCACGGCAACATAGTGAGACTCTATGACTGCCAGAAATTAAAAAAAATTAGCCATGGTGGCATGTGCATGTGGGAAGCTGAGGTGGGAGGATCACCTGAGCCCAGGAGTTTGAGGTTGCAGTGAGCTATGATTGCACCACTGTGCTTCAGCCTGGGTGACAGAGTGAGGTCTTATCTCTTAAAAAAATATATTTCTATTTTTATGGGGTCTATTGACAGCCACTTTCACTGTGTTTCATTTCTTATTTTACAAAGACATTTCATCGTCAAGATTTAACTGGAGTTGGACTTGGAACCTATGTCTTGTGAAGGCCAAGCCTTCATTCTTTCTGTGAAATATTGGTTAAATAAATGAAGTGGTAAATTAATGAAATGAGCGTCCATTCCCAGGGCTGCCCCTAAAACATGTAGGAGCCCCTTGACTATATGCTATTTTTTTTGAGTTATCCCAAATCGACATGTCAGCACCATTTTGATGGGCACATCTTGCATAATTTCTGCAATAGAAATAATACACTGGACAGTAGGAGGAACACCCAGCCAGGACACTCTTCTGGATCTGGGGTTTAGCCATAAGGCTCCTGTACAATTTAATAGAGGTCCTGGAGCATCATGGGACATCTGGTCAACCACATATTGAGGGTGGGAACAGAGGGTTGGAGAGCAACCCAAAAGGGAGAAACAGAGCCTAGAGGCTAGTCTGGTTTGGGCTTGGTGTACCTCTCACCTGCTGGCATTCCTTGACCAAGACCCATTTTAGGCACCAGAAATGTCTTTAGAAAATACAAGGAGAACACCCTAAATGATGTGGTACCCCTTGCCCTAGTCTAAGGGACATTAATTGATATTGTCTCACTAACAGCTAATTATAACTGTGCTTTACCGATGTACCAGGCTGTATGCTAAATGCTTTATAATGAGCTAGATATTACTATTATCCTGTTTTACAGATGCAAAAGTTGTGCTTAGATGCTAACAGACTGGCTTGCTCAGGCAGTCTGATATGGAGCCTATGCTTTAATCACTTCTGTTTCCGTGCCTTAGCTTCAGAGTGAATGCTCCTCTAGGCTTTTTGTCTCCATCCAGGAGGTCTTCCTTCCACTTGACTTTTATTTTTATTCTTCCTTTTTTCAACTTTTACTTTAGATTCAGGGAGTACGTGTGCAGGTTTTTTACCAAAGTATACTGCGTGATGTTGAGGTGTGGAGTGCGATTGAACCCATCACCCAGGTAGTGAGCATAGTACCCAGTAGGTGGTTTTTGAATTCTTGCTCATCTCCTTTCTTCTTCCTCTTGTATTCTCCAGCATCCATTGTTTCCATCTTTATACCCATGTGTACCCAATGTTCAGCTCTCATTTATAAGTTAGAACATGTCGTATTTGGTTTTCCTTTTCTGCATTAGTTTGCTTAGGATTATTACCTCCAGTTGCATCCATGTTGCTGCAAAGGACGTAATTTCATTCTCTTTATGGCTGTGTTGTATTCCATGGTATGTACGTGTTAGTGGAAAGGGGTCCTGATCCAGACCCCAAGAGAGGGTTCTTGGATCTCGGGCAAGAAAGAATTTGGGATGAGTCCAGAGAGTAAAGTGAAAACTAGTTTATTAAGAAAATAAAGGAATGAAAGAATGGCTACTCCATAGACAGAGCAGCCCCAAGGGCTGGTGGTTGCCTATTTTTTATGGTTATTTCTTGACTATATGCTAAACAAGGGGTAGATTATTAATGTCTCCTTTTTTTTGATCATATAGGGTAACTTCCTGACATTGCCATGGCATTTGTAAACTATCATGGCACTGGTGGGAGTGTAGCAGTGAGGACCACCAGAAGTCACTCTCATTGCCTTCTTGGTTTTGGTGAGTTTTTGGCCTGCTTTTTTGCTGCAACCTGTTTTATCAGAAAGGTTTTTATGAACCTGTATTTTTTGCTGACCTCTTATTTCATTCTGTGACTTAGAATGCCTAACCATTTGAGAATGCAGCCCAGCAGGTCTCAGCCTTATTTTACCCAGCCCCTATTCAAGATGGAGTTGCTCTGGCTCAAATGCTCTGACATATGTACCACATTTTCTTGATCTAATCTACTGTTGATGGGCACCTGGCTTGATCCCAAGTCTTTGCTATTGTGAACAATTATGCAATGAACATATGAGTGGATGTGTCTTTTTGGTAGAACAATTTATTTTCCTTTGGGTACATATTCAGTAATGGGATTGGTGGGTTGAATGGTAGTTCGACTCTTAGTTCTTTGAGAAATTTCCAAACTGCTTTCACAGTGGCTGAACTAATTTACATTTCCACCAGCAGTGTATAAGTGCTCCCTTTTCTCTGCAGCCCTGCCAGCCTCCATTATTTTTTGACTTTTTGATAAAAGCCATTCTGACTGGTGTGAGATGGTGTCTCACTGTGGTTTTGATTTGCATTTTTCTGATGATTAGTGATGATAAACATTTTTTCATATGTTTATTGGCTGCTTGTATGCTTTCTTTTAAGAAGTGCCTGTTTATGTCCTTTGACTGCTTTTTAATGGGGTTATTTGTTTTTTGCTTGTTGATTTGTTTAAGTTCCTATTCTGGATATCAGATCTTTATTGGATGCATTGTATGTGAATATTTTATCCCATTCTTTAGGTTGTCTGTTTACTCTGTTGATAGTTTCTTTTGTTCTGGAGAAGCTCTTTAGTTTAATTAGATCCCAATTGTCAATTTTTGTTTTTGTTGCAATTGCTTTTGAAGACTTAGCCAGAAATTCTTTGCCACCACTTGGCTTTTAAGCCTCTTTTACTTCCAGAGGTTTCCCATGTGTGTTATTTCCCCCTAGGTGTCTGATTTGCATCAGCATGCAACACTACCTCACTTGTTGATGACCTCTGTTCCAGCCCCTTCCTTTGATGGCATTTCATATTACAAATGTCTCCTCAAATTCATAAAGACCTTTTCAAACAACGTTTAATTATGGCTGTAGAATGTTTCATTGCAGTGGGTTGACCCTGAACATGGTACAAACAGCAGGGTACCAGTCAGCCACAAAGGACCCCTCTCCCTCTGTGCAGGCCTGCTTAGCACTTTGGTTTTTGAATAGCTGCCCCCAAGAGCTTTGAAAAATGTTTTATCCCCTCGATTATTTTCCAAAGGAATTGCCAAATGAGCATATAATTCTCAAAGAAGCATCTCTAAACAAAAATACCATGTAATTGGCTATAGGGGGTCTCTTCCATGACTCCTGATCTTATTACAAGGTATTTACTCACTCCATTACCTGCTGAGATATACAACGATGGCAGTTAAATAGCACAATGAAAAAATTTTGAAGTCTGCAGTCATTTCCAAATTGCTACATTTTCCCTAAAATTTTTAAAAAATGCTGTTAAAGGGTGCCAACTGATTCCCCTCCTTCATACTCCCACAAAACGTATTTGGAAATACAGCCAGAAAGTGAAATTGGACTTTATCGATATAATATTGCATATCATTTTGGTGTGCAATTTGCATATACATTGAAATAATTGGACTGTTAGTCCACCATTGGTCAGAGGGGTTTGTATTATGTAGGAGTCAGTGAGAAACGTGTCATTCTCTTATGAAAGAAACCTCATTTTATTTGCTTTGCATTGCTAAAGATGATGTGTAAGAGAGCTGAAAGCCTGGCATTCAGCCACAGAGTCTGTGGCTTGAATATTTTATATCTGTCAATGGGATTCCTTTTGGCATCTTATCTGAACACAATGAATTTGATTTTGGAGCAGCAGGAGATCCTATATATCGTTTTTCTTGCAACAGAAACATCCTTTGTGAGACCCAGTGAGCTAGTTTGAATTCCTCTATCTCATGGTTCTATCTTCAATTGTCAAACAGTTATACTTTCTTCAACTTTTGACATTTCCATTTTATGTAATCCTATTGAAAGAGAATTGCAGCACCTAAGATTTAATTTAAAAGCCTGTTTATTGTACTAAGCAGACACTGTGAGGGCTGCTAGTTTGAATCTCTTGAGGGCTGAATTTGAAAAAATACAAAGATTTGGCAAGAAGCCAGGAGAATTGGCCACAGCAGAGATAGGAGAGCTGTGGAAAAAGGTCATTGGTTTATTATCATAGTCCAGCCTGGAGTCCCGTTAGGTAGGGAAACAAAAAGGCTGTACAGAGTGCAAAATCAGGACCAATGCATACAGTATGTGTGAGAAGCAGTTTTTCTCTTAAACCAACAACAAGCTTCCTATCAATTCCATTTGTCCTACAACAGAATGGGCTGCCTCAAGGAGGTACATAGTCCAGGCCTTCACCCACAACAACCCTGTGTGCTAGGTAATGCAACAGCATTTAACCAACAAGGCTTCTATCACCCAGAGAGGCTGTTATCAGTCCGTGATCACAAAGCTAGTGTGTGTTGGATTTCAAAGCCCAGTTTGTCTGACCTCAAACCCTTTTCTTTCTCCATTATGACAACCTATTCCGCTCTGATCCCAGTGAACTCCACATCATGGGAGGCCAGGCAGAGACAGGTTGGCAGGAGAAATTTGTATCTTGGGTAGAAGATTAAGTTGGATGACCTTTCAGGTCACTTCTACTTCAAGGTTAGTGATTTTATGATCTTGTGACTCTGGCAGTCTCCTAGTTGAGACAAGATAAAAAAGGAGGAACCATATATTATTTTAATACCAGTACAGAGACTTTAACGCTTTTTAGTCCCTTCCCTGAGCCAGTTTCTTCTTTCTTGGGGCTCTCAAACACCATGGCTAGATCACCTTCAGCACTTAACACACCAGACAGATTTAATTTGTACCTTTGTCTGCCTCTCCCGCTAGATGTTAGGAGCCATCTCTGAGTATCTTGTTCCTTACCTGTAGCTTCTTTCCCACTTCCATCTATGGTGCAGTCCATGCCCGGCACTTCAGTGCTCTTGGAAAAAGTGAACAGATATGGTGGTTTATTTTGTTAAAGCACCTTTTATTAATACCACCAAGCTAGGGGATGTTGTAAAAATTTCAGAGGAAATGTGGTTATGCCCCTCTGGCCAACGACTTCAAATAGAGAGATGGCGCCATCTCTGGGAGGTGTGCAAGAGGATCTCGCATTGTATAAGATGCAGATGAGCTTAATGCATCAGAAAGAGTAAGCTAAGGCTTTGTAAAGGTGCTAAGAAAAATTAAAAGAGGAGTTTAGCTATGTGTAGAGTAGGAAAGATAACAGGGAATTCCCACACGTTCCCACAGCTTGTGTCAGGTGTCATGGTAAGAACATGGCAGAAGAAGACAGAGGTGCTAGTAGTTGTTTGCTTTTATCTTTTTTTTTTTTTGTGACCAACTCCTGAGCTTTTCTGTTTAACCCCGTTTTCTAGAAATTTTACATATCTTTGACCAAATGATTTACGTGGGAGTTGTCATAAAACTATAACACGGCCTGCTTCTCTGGCCCAGTTGACTTGCCTAGCAATGGACTCTTTGCTCAGGCGTGGACAATGAATCCCTTCCCAGGAGCTTTTGGAATTGGGGAAAAATAGATCTGTCAGTTTTGGGTGACCAATTCCACATGACAGAAAATGTGGGACCATTCACTGACCATGTTTCCCATTAATGTAAAGATCAGTGTCAGGTGGGAGAAGCAAAGGCAGCACAGAGAGGGGAGCTGGGATCCGGGTGAGTTCCAGTGCTCCTCAGACCCCGTGACACCCATACCCTTCTCTGCTTGGTTACTTAACCTCCTTGTTTCCTTTGCAGAGGCAAGTTAGAGTTCACTTTCTGTTACTTACAACCAGAAGACTTCTAAAAAGTATACTGTCTGTCAAGATGAATGGCAATCAACTGGAAATGTTAGAGACCTCTATGTAACCAAGGGAAACAGAAGCCCAAGTAGATTAAGGAAAGTCTAAGAAAAGACTGAAAGTGTTCAAATGTCTCAGCCCAGAACAGTTCCATCCAAGGGCTTTAAGAGTACTTGTCAGTGTGAAGCAGCTCTCTCTGTCAGCAATCTCTCAGGAATCATGGAGGATGTGGGAGGGGTCAGGTGAATGGAAATAGAAATCTATTTCCTAAAGGATACTGAGAGTTTCTTTACCATTTTCCTTCTTTGCATCCCAATTCACATATTCTTCTGTGATCTTTAGTTCCTTTTTCTGTAAAATACAGATACTATAACACCTCTCTGCCTTCCTTGTACACCATGAGATGCACATGAGTATTAGAAAGTGCTTTGTACATATATATATATTCCTAGAAAGGCCAAGGATTGCTATCACCATTAAGCTGACTAAAATAATAAATAGAAAGTAGTTGATAGCCTTTTTTATTACAGCTAGAGTCAGGTAATAGTTGCTAACAACATTTTTGGCACTACTCTATACCAAATATTGATGAATTGTCAACTGTAAATTCTAAATTAGCTTGTTTTTCTGGATTAAGCTACTATCTTGTGTAATAGTTATTTTACTAGGGTTGGATAGAATTTGTAGCCATTTTCATCTTAAAGAAAATCTTGTACAACTTGTTGTCTATTGGGTTACAAACACTAGCATAGTCCTGAAATAAACTAGGCCATTCCCTACTCTACAAACTTCTTTAATCACTTATTCTATGAAAAGTAAGCTAACTCTTTAGCATGGCAGAGAATAAGATTTCAGAGAGGCACAGAATGGTCTCAGAAATCCAGGGAGGAAAGAATTTAGGAAGATGATCTCCAAACTAACAAATGTGAAGATATTAAAGCCTGGATTTGTAAATTGAAAAGGCATCCAATCATTCATCAAGTCTTAGTGATTCTACTTCTTTAATATGTGTAAATTCCAGCTCTCTCTTTAAATCCCTATTGGCAGTTACCAAAGTCCTAGCCTCTATTAACTTTTTCTAAATTACTGCGACCAGATCCTAACTGGTTCCCCAGCATCTCCATCAACTTAGGAAACACCTTTTCTCCACTCTGGAACTTTGACTTGGAGACAGAGTTTGATAGAGGAGATTGATAGAGGGTTTCCTAATGACCTTCTTCCTTTATCTCTACCTTCCACTTTTTCCCATCTTTCACTGGGATAGAAAAGGAAAGTTTTCCCTAATTCTTTTCTTCTTATTGGACTGGGACTGCCCTTATGCAAAAGGGTAATACCAATTATGCCAGGACAATCTCTTGATAATAGTAAAGGAAGGAGAGAAAGGAATTTAGAAAAATCTCTTTCTTGACAAAACCTGCATTTCAATACTGTTGTCTGGTTGCAAGTTCCTATTTTGTATATTTGCTCAGCAATAGTAATTCTTTCCTTTCTCCTTGAAGACCTATTGTAATTTTCTTACCTCCATCTCAAGGCAAGGCAGATTGGTAATTCAGACTGATTACGCAGATTATGTACACAGAAATGCAAAGGAGAAAAGCTCATTAATTGCTTAAAATATGATGATAGCAATCCCAGGCCTGATAATTATTCTTATTTTATGGAAGAGGAATCTGAGAAGTTAAGTGACTTTCCTGAGCCACAGAGTTAGTAAACGGCAGAGGCAAGATTAAAATCCCAGGGATATTCCATTTTCAAGGGGGTGCTGTGGAATGCCGAATGGCTCTGATTAATGGAGTGAGAAGAATTTGGAGTTCCCAGGCAAGGAGGAGTAATGATTTGAGAGAGAAGTCAGAAGAGGGATGGAGACAGTGTGTAGATGAGGTGAAAGTGGTGAATTCCCTTTCTTCCTGCATTACCCCCTCCCCCCATCATTTTGCATTCATTCATCACAGTTGATGGTATCTGCTACATTTTAAATTTGCTAGATCACTTGCATATGCTTGGTCTCCCCTCTCTGTCCCATACATTTGCAGTGAATTTTAGATATGTACCAATTCTTAGTGCTGAGTAAATTTTCTCGGGTGGGAGGGATGCAGGGAAGGAAGGGCCTCTTAAAACGGGCTAAGTTTCACGTGTGAGGGGCCCCCTTGACCCAGGCACAGAGAAATCCTGGAGTAGTAGACAGTAGAGGAGGTCATAATTTTGGAGTGAGATCTTTGGTGTCATTTGTAGAAATTTTGTGGGGAGGATTTGAACCTATGGAACTGATGGAATTGAGAGTTTTGAGACTATTTTATCTAGCTCTCCTTGAGGCAGGCAAGCCCCAGCTGATCTCTGGGTTGTATCTGTTCTTGCCCCTGTTCCATGTGCTTCTGGAATGTAAGGACCATGTGACTATCTTATTCCCTTCCATTTCTGAACCTCACGTGGTTCCTGCTTCATAACAATCATAAATAATTTGTTTGAGATGACTGGCTCTGTAGGGCCATGGGGACAATAGTATGAATGAAAAAGTTTCAGTAGAAAGTCTGAGATGGGAGCATAGAAGCAGAAAATGTTGGCCACATGTCCAAGATACTGGGCAGTGGTAGCTAAAATAAACAGCATGATTGAATAAATGTATTATTTTTGTTTGAAGATGAAAATACATGGCTTAAAAATGTTAGTGGGCAGAGGGGAAGGAAAGGATTCTCATTTTAGAATAGATTTTTTCTCCCTGATTACATATTCACTATATAAAATAATTTATGTTAAACAGTCATCTGAACATCAGCAACTCATTGCCTCATCTGCAATGGTTGTCGTTACATCATGTTCCTTCTTCAAATCTTTCAGGACCTTCCAGAACCTTCTGTGTACAGTTTGTAGTTTAAAACATGGTGACCCGAGAATGTAGAAAGTAATCTACATATCTATAGCCAACTAATTTTTGACAACGGCACCAAGAACATTCATTGGGGACAGGACAGTTGTTTCAATAAATGGTGCTAGTAAAACTGGATATTCACATACAGAAGAATAAAATTAGGCCCCCACCTCTCTCACCTGATACAAAAATAACTCAAAATGGATTAAAGACCTAAATGTAAGGTGTGAAACTATAAAAGTACTAGAATTAAAAAAACAGGAGAAACTCTTCAGGACATTGGTGTGGGGAAAGATTTTGTGAATAAGACTCAAAAATATAAGCAACAAAAACAAAATTAAACAAATGGGATTATATCAAGCTAAAAAAATTCTGCACTACAAAGAAATCAACAGAGTGAAAATATAACCTACGGAATGGGAGAAAATATTTGGAAACTATTCATTTGACAGGAGATTAATATCCAGAATATATAAGAAACTTAAACATCTCAACAGCCAAAAAAAAAAATCCAGTTTAAAAACATGGGCAAATAATCTGAACAGTCATTTTTCAAAAGAAGACATACAAATTTCCAACAAGTATATGAAACAACATTCAATGTCACTAATCATCAGGGAGATGCAAATCAAAACCACAATGAGGTATCATTTCACCTTAGTTAGAATGACTGTTATCAAAAAGACAAAAAACAAAAACAAAAAAGAAATGCTGACAAAAATGTGGAGAAAAGGAAATGCTTGTATACTGTTGGTGGGAATGTAAACTAGCACATAGAACACTATGGAGGTTCCTCAAAAAACTACATGTAAAACTACCATTTGATTCAGCAACCCCATTACTGGGCATTCTTCCAAAGCAAAGGAAATTAGTATATCAAAGAGGCATCTACATCTCCACATTTATTGCAGCATTATTCACAATAGCCAAGATAGGAATCAACCCAACTGTCCAACAACAGATGAATAGATAAAGAAAATGTGGTATATATACACAATGGAATATTATGTAGCCATACAAAAGAATGAAACCTTCTCATTGGCAGTAACATGGATGGAACAAGAGGACGTTATGTTAAGTGAAATAAGTCAAGCACAGAAAGGCAAATATTGCATTGTTCTAACTCACATGTGGGAATTTAAAAAGTGACTCTCATAAAGGTTACCAGAGGCCAGGAAGGGTAGGGGAGAGGAGAGTATGAAGAGAGGTTGATTAAGGAGTAGAAATATATAGTTAGATAGAAGAAATAATGGCTGGCTGTGGTGGCTTATTGCCTGTAATCCCAGCACTTTGGGAGGCCAAGGTGGGTGGATCACTTGAGGTCAGGAGTTTGAGACCAGCCTGGCCAACATGGTGAAACCCCGGTTCTAGTAAAGATACAAAAATTAGCTGGGTGTGGTGGCACATGCCTGTAATCCCAGCTACTCGGGAGGCTAACGCAGGAGAATTGCTTGAACCCAGGAGGCAGAGGTTGTGGTGTGCCAAGATCACACTACTGCACTGTAGCCTGGGCCACAGAGTGAGACTCCATCTCAAAAACAAACAAACAAACAAAACAAAAACCAAGTTTTTGGTAGAACAGTAGAGTGACTATAGTTAACAATAATCTATAGGGCATTTCAAAATAGCTAGAAAAGAATAATTTGAATGTTCCTAGCATAAAGCAAAAATGAATATTTCATTTAAATATAAAAAATTGGATATCTCAGTCCCCCGATTTGATCTTTACAAATTATATGGATGTATAAAATTATCAGAAAATATGTACATCTATTATGTATCAATAAAAAACTTAAAATATACAAAACACTAAAAATGTTGATGTCATAGAAGTAAAAAGTAGAATAGAGCATACTAGAGGGTGGGAAGGGTGGGGGGATAGGGAGAGATTTTTTAAAGATAGAAAAGTACAGCTAGGTAGGAGGAATAAGTTCTAGTGTTCTATAGCACTGTAGGATGACTACAGTTAATACATACTTTCAACCAGCTAGAAGAAAGATACTGAATGTTTCCAACACAAATAAGTGACAAATGTTTGAGAGGATGGATAAGCTAATTTTGCTGATCTGATTACTATACATTGTGTGTATTGAAACATTCACTATGTACCCCATAAATATATACAATTATTATGTGCCAGTTGCAAACAATTTTTAAAGAAAAAAATAAAATAAAATATGATTTTACATTTACAAAAAAAAAAATACCAAACAAACATGGTGACCCTACTTGACCTGGCTCCTGCTTCCTTCTCCAGACATATTCATCCACTCTGTAGGATGCAGGATCTACTCTGTAGGACACCACACTCCAGTGGTATTAAATCACCTGACACTTCTGGAAGGCATCATGCTCTTTTATACAAATTATCTGCCTTCCAGCAGTGTTCTCTCTGCCTGAAGTTTTCTTTCTCACTCATTTTCTGCTTGGAAAAGTTCTCCTCTTAGCACAGATATTGATTCCTTCAGAAAGCCTTTCCTGGCCTCAGCCGTCTTAGTGCTTGCCATGGTTTGAATGTTTGTTTCCTCCAAAACTCATGTTGAAATTTAATTGATATTATACAAGTATTAACGGGTGAGACCCTTAAGAGGTGATTAAGCCATGAGGGCTTTGCCCTCATAAATGGACTTAATGCTGTTTCATGGAAATGGGTTTGTTATTGCAGGAGTGTGTTTGTTATAAAAGTGTGGTAACTTTGGCCCAGTTTGCCCTTTCTCTCCTGCCCTTCTGTCTTCCACCATGGACTAATGCGAGAAGAAGGCCCTCACCAGATGCTGGTGCCTTGGCCTTGGACTTCCCAGCCTCCAGAATGGTGAAGAAATAGATTTCTGTTCTTCATCAAGTACCTAGTCTCAGGTTTTTTGTTACAGCAGCACAAACAGACTAAGAAAGTGCTCCCAAGGAAAACTGCACTTTCCTCTTTGCTAATCTCTTGTCATATCATGCAGTGATTTACTGTTTGGTAGCTATCTAAATTCTGAGTTTTTGATGGCAAAGACCATTGCCTTTTGTCTCTGTGTCCCTGTTTCTTAGCCTGCCACCCCACCAAATAGGACTGCAGTAATTTGCTATTGGCTGAATGAAGTAAGAGCAAAGGACACTTAGCCATTTATAGCACTAATTATTTCAGAGTTCTACTTTAAAACACATTTTTTTTGTGATTTGTTATTTTTATGGCTGTTTGATTCTAAATTCTACTTTTCCCTCACATCATTGTGTGGCCCATTTCAGATCTGTACAATTCTTGCAGGCAGTGGTGATAACAGTAACACACAATACTGCCTTCTTTCTTCTTATCTTGGATAATTCATCCAAATTGATATTTCTGGATCAAAGGATATATATCCTTTTATTTTTTTGAGACAGAGTTTCACTCTTGTTGCCCAGGCTGGAGTGCGATGGCACGATCTCGGCTCACTGCAACCTCTGCCTCCAGGGTTCAAGCGATTTTCCTGTCTCAGCCTCCTGAGTAGCTGGGATTGCAGGCATGCACCACCACACCTGGCTAATTTTGTATTTTTAGTAGAGACAGGGTTTCTCCATGTTGGTCAGGCTGGTCTCAAACTCCCGACCTCAGGTGATCTGCCTGCCTCAGCCTCCCAAAGTGCTGGGATTACAGGCGTGAGTCATGCGCCTGACTCAAAGACGATATATTCTTTTATGACTCTTTTCACCATTTGCTAAATTGTTTTCTGCAAAGATGTGCCACTTTATAGTGCCACCATCATATCTATTTTTTCCTCAACTTTTCTGATGGAGTTTTGCCATTTGAAAAAAAGAATAAATTAATAGATATAATTTTATTATTTCAGTAGATAAAAAGTAGATGTTCAGAATGTTTTAGTGTGTATTTTTATAATTATTAGTAAGAAAGAGAATTTTCCTGTGTTTCTTATTCACATTTTTCTTATATCAATTACCCACAAATATGAAGAGAAATAACTTTGAAGGCAGGAGAAGAGTAAATACTAATACTGAAAAAAGCTGAGATAATTGGTGGAGAGTAACCCCCAAAGTTCCTGGAGAACAGGAGATGAGTTTATACTTGCAAAGATGGAGGAGAACAGTTTCTCCTAAGAGAAGCATAAAAGAAAATAAGATAGGTAACGGGCAGAGATACAGTAATAGAAAATATTAACTAACTTTTTTTGAGCATTTAATGTGTGAAAATTGTGCTAATTGCTTTTCATAAATTCCTTCTTTTAATCTTCAGAACCATTCATTTCACAGATGGGGAAACTGAGGATCCATGAATTTAGGAGACATGTTCATGGGCACTTCGAAAGTCCACGCAGAGCTTGAATTCAGAGTCAAGTCTGTACCCTTAACCACGATCCTGTACTTCATAGCCGAGTTGGAGGGGGAGAAGATGAGGTCTTTTTTTTTTTTTCATCTTGATTCAGTAAAAGAGAAGGGGGAGATGCTCTTCTGAGAAGGGCCATATTGAGGAGAGTGTTCTAGGGACACGAGCTGATAGCAATTGTGGGCAGCATCCTGGTATGAATCTGGCTGGCCTGTTTCTGTGATGCTTTTTAGTAGTATTCTGGGCTTTGGGAAGAAGAGCAGACAAAAGGCAGAGAGAGGCATGTCTAGGTTTGTGTGCTGCTGGGCTCAGCTGGAGCTAGGGAGGTGGCCCCAGCAGTATAGTGTCAGTAGGACAACGTTAAAGTGGTTGTCAAAGTTGTCCAGAACCTACAGGGACCCACACATGGCTATGGGGATTACCTGTCTGAATTATTGATGCCACTTCTGTCACTGCTACAGCTATTATGACCATGACTCCCGACTGTCAGAAAACATTGATTGATCACCCACACGGTGCCAGTGCCTGCAATTTCTTTGGTGTACTGGCTGTTGGGTAGGTTGAAGAGGGTTGTTGCCAGCAGTAGCTGTGTCTTTTTCATGGCTCCAGCTCCCAACACCAGCCTCTCCTGTTATGATCCTAGACTGGCAGGTCTGTGGCCCCAGCTCCTGCCTATGTGACAGTTGTGATTACTGTTCTCATTTGGCATATGAGAACACCAAGGTGCAGAGAGGTGACTTGCCCAAGAACCCCAGCTGCTAAGTGAGGAAGCTAGTATACAATCTGGGGTAGTCTGATGAGGGAACTGAGTCAAGGAACAAGTCCAGAATCACACTGCTGGTAGGTGGTAGAGTCAGAATCCCAATGCAGGCTGTCTAAAAGGGGAGGAGTGGCAGATGAGGAGTGAGAGGGCGATCCAGATGCAGAAAGCCTCTTTGTTCTTGATTTTGCTGCTCTTGGGCATGAAAGCGAAGCCAACACCTCCTGGAAGAGGAAGGCAAGGAGGGAGAGGAAGAAAGGCAGGAGGTAGAGGAGGGGGAGGACCCAGGGCTTTGGCCTTGGCTTTGGCTTTGACTGTGTCTGAATGGGCAAATCCACACAGTGGCATCAGAGGCTCTTTGTCTCTGCAGCAGCTGGCCCTGATCAGCTTCAGGCCTCAGTCCTTCTCCAAAGCCACCACCTATCAGGGGCTGGTTCTCTTGCCCTTTGCCTGGGCTTTTGATCAGAGGGCACCAGGCACTAAAGGCACAGCTAGGAAGCTCTTCCTTAGGGCTTCCTGGGACGGCTTCAAAGGTCAGAAAGCAATTTGCAGCTTTTGTGTGGAAGACCACAGGGTTTGGGGAGAGAGCGCTCTAGTTGGTGGGGAGGTAATTAGGGCCAGTAACTGTTTGGCCACTTCACTCTCACTTGAAAGCCCTCTGGGATGATGTGGTGGGGAGCACGAAGACCACTTTGTTCTCAGCAGGCAGCTGGCTGCCACTGTGTAAGTGGCAGGTTTGGGAAACGAGGTCTGGAAAGCCTGGTACTTAATAACCATCAGGAGATTTGTGAAATGGACTCTCCATGAGTGGTTGTCCTGTATTTACATTCTGCAGTATGTTGCACCAAGGCTACAATACTCTAATGCAACATTTTTTTTTTTTTTCTGGGAAGCCTTTCTATGTATGACTACTAATTATGGATCACATATACTGTTGTATCCTTATTAATAAAAGATATTCCCTCTTATCAATGAATTAACTGTTGCCATAGGGACTAATGCACTTTACAAGAGTGAAATTGGAATATTCTAAAAGCAGATCCCCTAAGGAAATGCCGGAAAAGTAAAAAGACATTTGGATTATTTATAAACCACGATTCTGGTAGGTTTTTTTGGGAGAAGGGGCGCAGAAAGATATGCTATTAGACCAGTTTGGGGGCATAGAGGTTGTATGTAGAGCTATAGCCAAAGGCTTCATTTCTAAGGTTGGCGAGTCCTGATTCTAATTTTGAATTTTCTACCTATTAGATGTGTGACTACACAGGTGAGTTGCACTCTCAGTTTCAGTTTTCTCATGGGGATAATTGCGGGATATCATAAGGTTGTGAATAATAAATCAATGACTCAGCCAGTAGGTCACATAGAAAGTGTTTGGTATAGATCAGCAGTTGTTATTGTTATATAAACATTAATTAGTACTTGTTACCATCTGATTCCCACCATACTGGTTGGCAACTTGTGGTCACCAACCAGTAACCACCATAGTTCAGCCACTAGCTATCTAATGCTTCAGTCTCCCCTCTCCGCCTAGTAAGCAGCATACAGAAACATTCAATTCATTCCCATTTTGTCGCCAGAAGATTGTACAGTAACTTCTATTGCTATCCTAATTAGTGCCCATTTGGTCTTTAATTGGGACAAAAATGACTGG
The DNA here is from genome assembly GCF_009828535.3 of Hylobates moloch. Taxonomy (NCBI): domain Eukaryota; kingdom Metazoa; phylum Chordata; class Mammalia; order Primates; family Hylobatidae; genus Hylobates; species Hylobates moloch. The sequence goes on from NW_026652284.1 coordinate 106,094,826, forward strand.
ATAAATGTACACAGATTTGCTAAAGAATTGGATTATGTATTGTAATGTAATTATGCCAGGGGCTGTTAATGATTCTTTAGGCCAGTGATTTCTTTCTTTGTGTCCTTTATGTTTTGATCTACTTTCTGCTTTTGCTCTTTTGATGTTCTTGTAGCAATCTCACAAGACCCTTCTGCAATGTACCCAGGGTCTAAGTATTCTGTTGAAAGGGCTTTGCTGTCCTAACTGCAAATCCTCTTAAGCTGACATGCTTCCTTTTCCCTGGGTAGCTTTTCTGTCCTGTGCTCCTTGAGCAACAGTGTTTACAGAGTGAATCTGTGCATAGTGAGCAGCAAGGCATAGCCATTTCGTGGTCTTGCCTTTTTAAGTATTATGCATTGTAGTCTTGAATAAATGGGGTAAGTATAATTCAATACTTACTGGAGAGCATTTATGGTCTATCAGGTACTCTGCTCCTTGGTTTATGGGTATTAATAAATAATAATTTGGTTTAATTAACACAAAATTCTGAATGGTAGGAAATAGTGGGGTCAAAACACTGGAACTGGAATTCTGGTTCTATTTACACTTGATCCTTGAGCAACATGGGTTTGAACTGGGAGGGTCCGCTTATACACAGATTATTTGCCATTAATGAAGTTGGCCCTCAGTATTGGCAGGTTCTGCATCTTCAGCCAAACCTGAGGCTGGAAGATTCCACATTTACAGGATTCAAAACTTGCTTATACAGAGGACTTTCCTATTCGCAGGTTCCGAAGGACCTACTGTGACACTTGAGTATGCGTGGATTGTGGTATGTGCGGGTGGTCCTAAAACCAATCCCCCAAGGATACTGAGAGATGACTATACTAGCTTTGTGATGAAGCGCAAGTCATTATGGCCTCAGTTTCCTCATCTGTAAAATGCCAATCCTGGTAATTGCTTTAGGGGATTATTGAGAGAATAAGTGAGATACCATATTTAAAATGCAGATCAGGTAAAATAAATGTGACTTATTTTCCTCTCTTTAACATTCTGTTGCATAAGTTCTGCAGGTGTTTATCCCTCGAAAAACTGTCCTGCATTTGTGTGTTTTTGTTTTTGGCTTCCTTTGTCTCCTTTTTCACCCACTCTGACATTTCCCCTTTGTCCATTTGGCCATGGAGCCTGAACTGAAGTCCACATGTGCCTTCTGTGGTTTTGCTTCTTAGCGATTTGTTCCTGAACTTCCTCTTCATTTCCTTTAGGAAAACTCCTTTAGTTTATGTGGAAAAAAAAAAAAAAGGATTGATTTCCTGGTAAAGCTTTCCTAGGAAGACCTATCCCCAGGCAGTTTTAGAATTTTAGCATTTACATTTAGCTCTATTATCCATTTTTCTCTGAGTTACTTAGTTATAGTGTGAGATAAGGATTTAAGGTGTCTTACTCTTTTATTTCTTATGGATACCCTTCACCATTGAACTGCCTTGGAAACATGGAACATAAATTGACCCTGAGTAGGGTTAATTTTTGGACCTTTTTGTTCCTTCGTCTCTAATTATATTTTTATGTCAATATCATACTGTCTTGATTACTGTAGCTTTATAATATGTTTTGAAATTGGGTAGTGTGGTAGCCTGAAAAACGGTCCTCCAAAAGATATTCCTGTCCTAATCCCTGGAACCTATTTATGTTATCTTATATGGTGAAAAAAGGGTCTTTGCACACATGATTAATTTGAGGGTTTTCAGATGGAGGAGATTATCTGGATTTTCTGGAATGAATTTAAATGCAATTATAATTATCCTTATGAAAAGGAGGCAGAGGGAGATTTCACACACATACATACATGTACACACACATACACACACACACATACATGTACACAGAAGGCAATGTGAAAATGGAGCAAAGCGAGATCTAAAGATGTTGGCCTTGAAGATTTGAGTGATTTGGTCACAAATCAAGGAATGGCAGCAGCCGCCAGAAACTAGAAGAGGCAAAAAACAGATTCTTTTCTAGAGCCTCCACCCTGCTGATACCTTGATTTTGGCCAAGTGATACTGATTTCAAGTTTCTGGTCTTCAGAACTGAGAGAAAATACATTTCTGCTGTTTTAAGCCATGACATTTGTTGTTATTTGTTACAGGAGCCATAAGAAACTAAACTAAGTAGTATAAGCTTTCAAGATTTTCTTTGGCTTTTAGCAGTTTGAATTTGACATGTTTAGATGTGGATCTGTTTGTGTTTATTATATTTCTAGTTGTTGAGCTTCTTGGATCCCCAGATTAATATTTTTTATAAAATTTGGAAAGCTTTGGCTATTATGTTAAAAAGATATTTTTTCACTCCTTTCTCTCTCCTCTCCTTCTGAGACTCATATTACATGTATGTTGGTATACTTGATGGTGTCCCAGAGGTCTCTGAGGCTGTGTTTATTTCTTCTTCAATCTTTTTTTCTTCAGATTGGGTAATTTCTACTGATGTATGTATAAATTCACTGATTATTTCTTCTGCTATTTTAAATCTGATGTTGAGCCCATATAGTGAATATTTTATTCCAGCTACTGTACTTTTCAACTGTGGAACTTCTTTTTGGTTCTTTTAAAAAGAGTTTCTATTTCTCTATTGATATTTCTTATTTTGAATCATTGTCAAAATATTTTCCTTTAATTCTTTAAACAAAATTTCCTGTAATTGTTTGAACATATTTCTAATAGCTACTTTGTAGTCTTTGTCTACTAAATCCAATATCTAGATCTCCTCAAGAGTGTTTTATTGGAGAATGGGTATGTGCTTGGGGTAGGGAGGAAAGTTTTGGTAATACAAGGAAGGTTGGAGAGAGCTGGCCTCATGCAATGCCAGGATGTACTCAGGGAAGGGAACTGAAAGGCACATCAGAGGCAGAGTCAACAGACTTAAAGGATATTAATTTTCTGACATTCTAAATGCTTCATATTTGATAATTATCCTGTTCATGTTGTTCTCCAGTGGTTTGTGTTATGGTTTTGTTTTCTCCCAGATTAAAACTTTTGTCAAAGATAGGGCCTATTTTATTTTTCTTTAATGTATTCCTCAATGTCTAACCTACTGCTATAATTGTGGTAGCACTTTAATTTACATTTATCAGCTTGATTTAAATAGCATAAGTCTGTCTTGAAATTCTGATCTTGCTTCCAACTCACTTTGTAGCCTCAGAAAAATCAAGTTGCTTTTCTAGTCTTTACTCTTTTTGTCTTGTCAATGGGAACAATAATTATAGAGTAATAATGTTAATAGGAATAATGACTCATTTTACAACAGGAATGTGATAAAGAATAATAGATAAACCTGAAGTGAATATAACTGGCAAGCTTTAAATGTGTTCTGAATGATACCATAAGTTCTTCTAAGGATAGGCTTACAAAGGGTGTTACATACAGATTATTTTCCATCTTTACATCACTAGGATGGTAAGAGCAGATATCTGACCTCATCATGTTTCCAAAAATGCCTAATGGTTTTCAAAAAGCTGTGTGTTATGTGTGGGAATGCCCATTTCAAATAGAGGCAATAAACCACAAGCTGGTCTTCAATATCTTAAAAAAAAAAAAAAAAAAAGCAAGTAGACTTTAAGTTCGCACAAAATTAACACATTCATTATTTTTCACAGTGAGACCTGAAGGGGGTTGTTTTTTTGTTTTGCTTTGTAGATATGTTCTCAAGGCATTGAGAAGACCCTTTTTAGAAGTGAGAAAAAGCCAGTCTGTAATGGCATTGGGAGCTTCACAAGTTTTATGTCAAATGAAAACTTGTTTTCTCCACATTACTGGTTGTAGCAGTCACAACTTCATAAAATAATCTCAGATGCAAGTGAAATATGAAATTCACTAGGTGTCCTGAGCAAGCTCTTGAGGGTCAGAAAGCACTGGGATGTGGTGGAAAAGCCCCAAGTAGACATAGTATCCGGACTTAACTCTAGGCTGTTTTTGGCCAACTATACCTGTGACTCCATTTTCTTCTCTCTCAGAGAAGCATAAGTCTATTAATCCATTATTATTAACATAACTAACATATGGTACACTTATTTTTAAATAATTATCTTTTTATATTTTTCAGGGCTCAATAACCTGGAATAAAATGAATAAATAAATAAAAATAAATTCATTTCCTTTGGTCAAATCCAACGATGTACTGAATGGTAAGAAGTAGAACTAAGGCTCCAGGACTGAAAGATACTAGTCATGCCAGACAGTCTAGCCCCTTGTAGAAATATTTTAAAGTATGGATAACCTCTGTCTGCCCAAACTGTAGTTTGGAACATTAAAGGGAAGACAGGCCAAGTCATTCTAGTCCTTGGCTGCGAAAGCCTGTGACTGCTGCTGCCAAGCATCTTCCGGGCTTGGTGTCAGCTCCAGCTGGAGCTGAGATGTTTCCATCTATACAACTGCAGGTGGTTATATAATTAGCTGTATACACTTGTAGGGCTGTAAAGAGAAGTCTGGTAACAAATCTATCGTTGGTGCACATCTGTTGGGTGTTACAATTGACTGGAAAAGGGTCTGTTCTTGAAATAAATAGATCAAAACACTTTTTTTTAATTTCTAAAAATTAAAAAAAATTTTCTTAACTTTTAAATTCAGGGGTACATGTGCAGGTTTGTTACACAGGTAAACTTGTATCACAGGGGTTTGTTGTACAGATTATTTCATCACTCAGGTATTAAGCCTAGTACCCATTAGTTATTTTTTCTTGATTCTCTCCCTCCTCCTGCCCTTCAGCCTCTGATAGGCCCCAGTGTGTGTCGTTCCCCTCTGTGTGTCCATGTGTTATCATAATTTCACTCCCACTTATAAGTGAGAACATATGGTATTTGGTTTTCTGTCCCTGTGTTAGTTTGATAAGGATAAGGGCCTCCAGCTCCATCCATGTGCCTGAAAAGGACACGATCTCATTCTTTTTTATGGCTGCATAGTATTCCAAGGTGTATATGTACCACATTTTCTTTATCTGGTCTACCATTGATGAGAATTTAGGTTGATTCCTGGAAGGCAGTGTGGCGATTCCTCAAAGACCTAAAGACAGAAATTTGACCCAGAAATCCCAATACCAACACCCAAAGGAATATAAATCATTCTGTTATAAAGACACATGCATGGGTATGTTCACTGCAACATTATTCACTTTTGTATTTTAAATATTCTGAGGTTGATTATTTAGGCAAAGTCACACTGAAGCCTAAATGACTGAAATGGCAGTGACAAGCAAGCTTGAAGTGTATCTATATCCTCTGCTATCCACTCAGTTTGAGCATTTTCTGTATCCTTCGGAAGCCTGCTGGAGCTGCAGATGCCCTCCGGACAGGTCACTTTGCAAGAGAACCTGTTGCACTTCCTATCTTCTGCCTTGTACTAAGGGATCTGATCTTGTCATAGTATTTGACTTATTTCTCACCCCTCTCGACCATGTGGATACACATTTCCATTTACATACCTGCCAAAAGTATGGACATACTTGGACATACTTTCAATTGGATGCCACTCAAATAAAAGACAATTATTACTTTTAACCAAAAATTCATTTATTCAAAAGCTATACCAAAGATATCAGTGAAGATAGAGTCCCAGCTTAGAGAATCAAAGTTCTATTAAGCACCTCTCTTTTCTCTGCACAGTTATTGATTTCCATAGCACATGCAAGAAAGAGAACTTGGAATCCAGACTTTGATCCCAAATTAATATATGTGTTAGGATGGGAGAGGTTATATTTCAGTCCTCCACATGCTCTTCAGTATCTGACTGTTTAACTTGTTCAGAACTAGGTGAAGAAGAGAGGTGTTGGTCGCTCCCTGAAAACTCCCAACAAGGTTGTTTTAATTTCTCTGCTACTAGTGACTTCTCCAGTCTCAGTTTAGGTCCTCTTTGTAGTTTTGGCTAAACTGAAAATGACTAAAACTGGAAGTGACCATAAACTCAAAATAACCCTTAATCTTTATTTGATGGTCACTTTTCTCACACAATAAATGGCTCTTCCAATCACCAGCTAGCAAAAAGCTAGCTGGACATCAGGAGTGAAGGGTCATGTTGGCTATTGGCTGTGGTTCTATTAATTGTCATCCAAACGGGGCGTAATTTAAAATTAAAATTTTCTTAAAAGCCTGGAAAGGCACAGAGTAACAACACAGCCCCTGTTTTTTTTTGTTTTTTTTTTTTTTTTTTGAGACAGAGTCTCGAACACAGCCCCTGTTTTTTAACAAGTGCTGAGGTGTCCTCCTAATGGTTTTCAGGACTGAGAACAAAACCCCTTATCAGGATAAAGGGCAGGACTGACATGTCATCTAGGGCATGGACAGAGGCAGAAACCAGACCTTCGTGTGTGCATGCATCTGTGCATTAATCATCCACAGCATGCTTTGTGGACCACCATACCTAAGAAGGTTTTGCAAACTATCTGGTACGATGAGATAATGTGTTTCCACATTTAGCATTTTGGCTCTCCAGGCATCAGAACTTTGTAGGTTTAACTCAAAAGCTTATCGCTATAGAAATAAAAATAATTTAGCTTTCCAATAGTAAGGTGAAGACGACTTCTTAAAAGTCTCTTATGAAGCAGAATAATAAGTGAAAAGTAAGAGAAATGAGACTGGTTGGATTTTTACACTTTACAAAGTCAGAAGAGGGAATTTTCTGAATGCCTTTTGCCAACAGCAAGTCCTTGAAACCCACCTCAAGATTTGAGCAAAGCGAGATTGGCTTGTCTCTAATTTAGGAAAGAAAAGAGAAAAAATGAAAAAGTTAAACCCCAGGGACCCAAGGGAAATTTCTAAAAGCTTCTTATATTTTGATACTGTGTTCCTGGTTTTAATCCTCTTTTCGAATCTAGTTAGTTCATGGCTGCCAGATTAATCTTCCTGAAATATGATTTTGTATATGACACTTTCCACACTCAGAAATTTGCAAGAGTGGTTTATTTTCCCCAGGAGGGGATAAAAGTTAGTAGCCTGGCATTCAAAGGCCATTTGTGCTGGCCTCTGCCCACCTGCCGGACTCTTCCTCCACAGCTACAGCCGCAGGATTCTCCCTGGTCTTTTTCTGAGCATCCCGTGCACATTCTCCTTTCTTGTTTTTCCCTTACATGTGGTTGTCAAACTCTGTTATGCATGAGAATTACTTTAAATGCTTGTTAAAAATACCAACATCACCATCATCCTATTCTACCAAATAGGATAGTCTCTTTACGCTCAGCTCTGCTTGGTAAGTCTTAAGTCTTCCTCTTCTTAGCCAAGCCTAGGTTCAGAGCCACCAGAAGCCCAGCTTAGATAAGAAATTTGAAAAGAGAAAGGCATCCTAGTCAGGGAGAGAAACCAGGCAAAACTGGAAATGTTTGGAAACCATCGGTCAAAGTTTGGATTAGCAGATTGAGTCTAAATGACTTAGCATTGCCTAGCTTGGCTGCACGGAGGAATTCTAATGCCTTTTATTGAAAAGGTGCCTGTTTCAAGGCTGGAGAGAATCGAGTCTAAGTCCTCACTTATTTGCTGATACTGGGCTGGCTTGGACAAGTGCTTTATTTCTCTGATATCTACTTCATTCACTTGGAAAATGGACTACATGTTTTCTTTATTGTAGAGGTAAGATGTTATAACATGTGCAATGCATTTGGCACATAGTGGTAGTACTTAATAAATGTTGGCTCCCTTCACTTCTGTCTGGGTAGCTGAGACAGGCTGAAGAGCCAGCTGCTGTGACACAGTGGCGAATTCCCATTTCCAGCTAATGACTCCTGCATTTCTATGGGTAAGAGTTTCCTCTCTGAGACACGCTTTTCATGTCTGTGTGCTAGGCTGGACATGCCAGAGAGTTAATCCTCTTCAGGAACAGCTCTCAACCAATGACTAATGGGAATGGTTGTAACTGAGCTTCCTCATCCCCTGGGTGTGATAACTCAGAGTGACTGCATGGGATTAAACTCCAGGCAGCCATAGTGGTAGCTGGCTTAAGAATTGGCCAATTAAAGATAAACTCTTAATTGACTGCCTTCTCTCCCTTGTGTCATCCACTCCCGGACTAGTCTTTATTTCACTTCTCAAATAAACTAATTGTTTCCACATGCCCATCTCAGGGACTGCTTCTTTTGAAAGAATGCAAACTGAAACAGACTCTTAGTCTACTTTTCTCTTCACAACTTCTCCCAGTAGAGCTGGTCTAGCAGCTCCCAAATGTTTTATGAATCTGGGTGGCAGAATAGGTATATCATCTCAGTCTTTATAAGCCATGCTGTCATCGTGGAACACAAGAAATGTGACAGTGGCAATAACACGCTACATCTTAGTCACCCTAATGTGTAAACTAATACAACAGTTGGGTACATTCCATGTCTCTGATATTAAATGATGACTGAATTATTGATAACCAGTTCCACACGTCCTTGAATCAAGTATTAATATAGCAATATCTTGCATGTGACAACTGGATTCCTTCTGAATGATTTTTATCACTCAGAAACCTGCCCACATCTTTCCCCTCGTACAAGATGAATTGGTTGCATTCCAGAAAGATAGCTTGTGGAGATGAGATGTTTAAACATTGACTGTTGTGTTCTATCATAGTTGACACACAGCAGGGTTTTCCTGGGACAAGTGTCAAGCACCAAAGAAAGATATCAATGGTCTGAGACTTTCATTAGGGTCTATTACAGAGTTTATTTTTGCTGGCCTATTTCAAGATAATCTTGAAATGGGAAACATAAAACTCAGGCATGGAAGAACTGGAATGGGCTTTCCATCTGCACATTTGCTGCACATTTATATTTACTATATGGTTGCAAGAATTTCTGTTTATGTAATCTCACCCTTCTCTGGATTCTTGTAGCACTTTTAGTCTGTATTGCTCTTAGGCACTTATATAAGTCTTGTATTACACATTTATTGGCATATGTCTTCTCTTTTCTATTGGATCATATTCTCCTTGAAATCATGGTATTCAGTGTTTTTGACATTGAGATGTTTTCTCCCCTACATCCTTATATCTTACCTATTCTTGCATTCTCAGCACTTAGTTAAGAATCTAAAATATTGTAGGTGCTTCATAAATGCTTGTTGAATGACAACATTTGATACCAAATGCATGCAATATTGATACCTCAGGTACAAAAGACCTATCATCTCAGTAAGGTTTGTGTGCCATGGGATGCATAGTTTGTATCCTCATTATCTGTCTTCTGGATCTTGTCTCTTTAAAGATTTCTGAAGAAAAAATTATACTAAGAGAACTCTTTGGAAGACGTTAAAAGGACATGTTAGCTTTTATTAATTTTGTTAATGTTGCAGGCACTCAGTGCCATACCTTGTCATTCAATAGCATTTATGGAAACTTATTATGGTTTGGGCTCTTTACTGGCTTCTTGGAATATTTAGTTTTTCAAAACATTTTGCCACTCATTGCTATGTGCATTTTGATAATTACAAGTCATTGATGAACATGCATAAGGGTCATAAATAATTATACAATTTTTATAGTGTGTTGTAAAGATAGGAATTAGCTGGTGATACCATTACTGAAAAAATATGCTTATATTTTATGTAAAATATAAAATTAACAAAAGATAACACTGACCAGTTTCCAGATACTAGCCACTATGATGTACATGAATTGACTGTGCCAAGCAAATACTGACTCATGTAAACACTTGCAACAATCCTGTGACGTATGTATTGTCATCATTTTATTTTCCGAATAAACAAACCTACCTAGGGCCAGACACAGAGCCAGGAAGTAGCATATTTGAGATAGAACACAGGAAATCTGACTCCAAAATTTGCTCACTTAACCAGTGTAATGCTGTTTCTCATAGCTAGTTGTTTCTCATTTTATTTTGGCTGCCAGGATGTTTAGAGACAAATTTATCATTGAACTTTACATTTACATTTAACTTTGACTTGAATTTCTTGGCATTTGTTTTTCTTTTGATCTCATCTTCCTCTATTTTGCTGTTGCCTTGATTTTTGAAAATTTCTATTTTTTAAATCTTATTGCTTTATATGTGTGGGTGACAGCAATATCTTTGGCTATAATGCAACTTTCATTATTGATATCTTTAGGCAGAAGATATCCAGTAATTCTATAGCCAGTCACTTTATTAGGAAATGATGATCTGGATAGGTGAAGTAACTTGTTCTGGTTCACATAGCTATTCAGTGGTCACTCTGTTGGAAGAATCCAGCTCCCCTTGCTTCTGATCTAATGTATGGTTGTCTTTTTTTTTATTATTATACTTAAATACTAGGGTACATGGTGCAGGTTTGTTACATATGTATACATGTGCCATGTTGGTGTGCTGCACCCATTAACTCGTCATTTACATTTAGGAGATATACCTAATGTATGGTTTTCTGCCACACCATACTGTCCCATGTCATTTCATGCTCATTTATGAAGACAGATCATTTCTCAATCATTTCCTAAGTTTTTTCCACTTCCTAGAATATATTTAATCTTATGTCTTAAAAGATAATGTAGTGTGTTAGGAAGGTTATGGACCCAGAAGTCAGGAATCCCTGTGACACTAGACAAATTATGGAACTTCTTTGGGCTTTATTTCTCTCACTTATATTGATCAATATGCTAATGTCTGAGGTGCTTTTTGTACATGGATGTAAATACTAACATTTATAATTTATTTCACATGTAATTTATTAAGCTCGTATATCTAAGAATTAAACTTTGAAAAAAATTCATGAATATTAAAATTACTGATTTAAATTTTGATCAATTAAATTCTCTCAAATAATTGATTGCAACTTCCAATTTAGTATAATATTCTTTTAAATGCTGCACACAAATTAAACTGCAGGCAAAACATAAACAGAATAATTATAAAACATATTATTATACCTATATTCAAACCTATTCTAACTCTTCATTGTAGTTTCAATGGATTTTCTTGTTAGCTTTATACAGATGCTGCTCGACTTACAATGGAATTGTGTCCTGATAAACCCACTGTAGGTAGAAAATGTTGTAAGTTAAAATGCATTTAATACATATAACCTACAAAACATCATAGCTTAGCCTAGCCTAGCTTAAATGTGCTGTAACACATTAGTCTACAGTTGGGCAAAATAATCTAACACAGTGCCTATTTTTATAACAAAGTGTTGCATATCTCACGCAATTTATTGAGTACTGTACTGAAAGTGAAAACTAGAATGGTTGTAAGGGTACTTGAAGTACAGTTTCTACTGAATGGGTATTGCTTTTGCACCATTGTAAAGTAAAAAAGTCTTAAGTCAAACCATCGTAAAGTTGAAAAGTCCTAAACTGAAGCATTGTAAGTCAGGGGCTATCTGTATTTTGTTTTATATTTTCTAAGGGTTATTTATTCACGTAGTTGGGGTATTTCTGGATCTTCGTTAATAATAATTTGGAATATAGGAAAGCAGTAATCTTACCAGATGTCAAAGAAAAGAATATATTTGTGGGCTATTTAAGATTTCAGTACTTAGGTTTTAGGTCAGTTGATCCTCAGTCAAGAGCACAAGAACGTCTGGCTTGCCCAAGGCCATTCAAATATATGTCACCGACCAATAGAGATAAACTTATGCTAATAAGGCTTTTTAGATGCACCCCTTCCATATTTGCAATTTGGTATTTCCCTACAAAATGATGTACATATTTCTCTTTACTTTTTATTTTATTGTATTTCTTCTCTATTAAACTTTATTGAGATGTAATTTATATACAAAAATGCATCCATTTTAAGTGTACAGTTTAATGAATTTTCACAAATAAATACTACATTAGGTAAACAACACCACAATCAATACACAGAATATTTCCATTATCACACAAATTTCCCTTGTGCGTTTTGCTGGTGAAACCCCACCATGACCCCAGACCTGACCCCTGCAACCACTGATCTGAATTTTTACTTTTTTAGAGTTTTGAATAAGCAAGGTCATATAATATGTATTCATTTCTATCTGTATTCTTTTGCTCAGCAAAATATTTTTGAGATTATTTCATGTTGTGTACATCAGTAACTTATTACATTTTATTGCTGAGGCATAGTAGTAATAGTAGTTGCATTAATAACAGATATACGATTTGTTTATCTACTCACCAGTCAATGAACATCTGGGATGTTTGCAGTTTTGGGTGATGGCAAATAAAGCTGCTATGTACATTAGCATACAGACCTCTGGGTGAATATACATTTTCATATTTCTTTACCAAAGGAGTGAAATTTCTGGGTTCTATGGTAAGTGTATATTTAACATTTTAATAAACTACACAAATTTCTAAAGTGGTTTTACCATTTTATTTTCCCAACATCAGCATAAGAGGGTTCTAGTGGCTCCACATTTGTGAAAACTTTGGCATTGTCAGTTTTTCTTTTTAAATTTCAACTATTCTACTTGTTATTCAGTGATTCCTCATTGTAGCTTTAATCTACAATTCCCTGATAATTAATGATAGTGACCACTTCTTCATATGATCATTGCCCATTCATGTATTTTTCCTGGTAAAGTGTCTATTTCGTTTTTTGCCTATTAAAAAAATGTTTTTTTTTTTTCTGTTTTCTTATAGAGTTGTGAGAGTCTTAAGATATATTTTGGATATAAGGGCTTTTTCAGATATATATTGGGAATATTTGTGTGGGGAATATTTTCTCTCAGTCTGCTGTGTGCCTTTTCTTATTTGAAAAAAACAGAAGTTTTAATTATGCTGGGATTCAGTTTTATATCTTTAAATTCATTGACCTTTTCTTCTCCAGTATCTATTGTGCTATTAGTTTCATCTAGTTTAATATTTAGTTTTATTATTTTATTTTTGACCTCTAGAAGTTCCATTTGGTTATTTTTATTATATCTTCCACTTTTCTTCTTCTTATGCTCATGTTTTTCAATTACATCCTTGAGGATATGAAGAAACATATTTACAGTAGCTGTTCTTGATGTCCTGTCTGCTGATTCTATCATTGCTGCCATCATGTGTCTGTTGCAAGTGACTGACATTTTTCCAGTCTATGCATTACAATTTTCTGTTTTTTTGGTATGTCTATTTTTTTTATTGAATGCAAAATGTACTGAATGTTGTAAATTTTATGTTTTTGATGGCTGAATTTTGTTATACTTAAAGAATGTTAGGTTTTCTTCTGTCAGAAAGTTAAATTACTTGCAGATTAGTTCATTCTTTCAAGATTTGTTTAAAAGGTATTTTAGGGTACATCTAGAGTAACCATTACTTTATGGCTAATTTATCCTCACTTCTGATGCATGAGCTTCTGAAACCTCTACAGATAAATTACCTCTTCTATTCACTGAGATCTCTCTCCATTGGCTAGTGGAATCTGTAATGATTCTTGGCCCTATGTGAGCTCCTGGAATTTTTTGACTTACAGCTGTTGAATAATATTTTTTTCCTTGAAAGCTGTTCCTTGCCCGGCCTCATGAAGTTTTACCCTACGCATGCGTAGACTAGTTTTAAGCCGAGGACTCAAGTGTTATATGGACTTCTGCAATTCTTTTTCTGCATAGATTTCTCCTGTTAGGTAAGCTGCCCCACCAATTCTAATCACTTTGGCCTCCCTGAACTCTGAATCTGTCTTCTCACCTTTGCAAGATTGTTGTGTTCTGTATGGGTTTTCCTCCCCCGTGCCGCATTTTTAGAAATTACTTGTAGGCAGAAAGCCTGGATGATGGTAGGGCTCATATTTGTTTTTACTTTTCCAGAGATTACAATCCATTATGCATGTTATCTAATAAGAGTTGTCTCTTATATTCCAGTTCTCTTGTTTTTTTTTGTAAATAGTGTGAAGGTAATTTCAGACTCTTCTACTTCCTCATGGATAGAAACAGAAGTCATGATGCATATTTAATATCTCACTTGGCCTGTGTTGCATAACTTATTGACCTTTGTGATATATTAACCTGGTCTATTTGCATTATTAAAAATATATGTCATCAATATATGTTTTATAGTATTTAATTAAATTTCAAACATTTGTTCTTAGAGATGAGAAAATGAGTTTGCATAGTTAACAACCCTCTTTAAGAATGTAAGCCTTATTTATAATTTTGGAACATATTTCAAGCTGCTTTTATACTTGGTTAGTGTATATATTCTCTAGGAGTGTTTGTCTCAACCTGTTCATTGTATTCATTTTTTTCGCCCTACAAAGAGAAATAGCACATATTGAAACTTTATAAATAGACTTGTACTGAATAGAAGAAACAAAATATGCATATATATCTGTACTCTAAACTTCCTAAAAAGAAGTAAAATTAAATATACCTTATTATATTCACCATTCTTTCATTTTTACACATGCATTAAAAATACTTTATGGTTAAATTCATTTTTTGGGATATCATTATGAACTAATGGGCTTTCATGGGTACAAATTGTTTCAATTAACCATAAAACTTTAATACTTATTTGTGATGCTGAAATTTTCACAGGTTGGTGAAATTAGAGCCTCTTATTAGAATCTTTTATTCTTTAGGCAGTGTTCCATAATTACTTTCAAGCTCCACTCATTATTTCTTCTCTAGACTTGCCCAAATGTGTAATACGGAGTGAATAAAACCCTTCAGTGTTTTTCCTTTGTGAGTCTTTGAATATAATTTTGAATGTTTCAAAGAGTTGATTATGCTCCCATTACTATTGCTGTAAATCGTGGTAACTTCTCCCGCCTTGCTACCCTCCACTCCTGTTTTCTATAATTGTGCTGGCTTATTCTCCATTTGATGCCTACCCCCACGCCCCGCTAATTCATTTTCTATTTTTGCGCTTCCTGCTCAGCTCTCTGTGTGCTGGTGATATGGAAGGGGGGCAGGGAAGTCGTGGGAAAGGAAGGGCATGGTCCCTGGTGAGGGCTCCTCCCCGGCCTGTGCCCATGGACCTAGGTGAGGACAGGCACTCCTGCCTTTGCGCCCAAATGTTGCATTTCCCAAGACCACCCTGGCCCACGACACCCCAAGCTGTGCCTATAAAAAACCTGAGACCCTAGCAGGCAGACATACAGGCAGCTGGATGTCGACAGTTGCACATCAGCAGAGGAACCCATGGGCGGCTGGATGTTGAGAGGAACTCACCAGCATAGGAGCACACTGGCATGTTGGTAGGCCAGCAACCAGCAAAATGATGTGGAGTTTGGCCAGGGTGGTCAGAGGAGAGTCCGGGCCTGAAAACTATCTCCCTTCTGGCTCCCCCATCTGCTGAGAGCTACTTCCACTCAATAAAACCTTGCACTCATTCTCCAAGCACACGTGTGATCTGATTCTTCTGGTACACCAAGGCAAGAACCCCGGGATATAGAAAGCCCTCTGTCCTTGCGATAAGGCAGGGATCTAATGGAGCTGACTCACGCAAGCCACCTATGGACGGCTAAACTTAAAGAGCACCCTGTAACACATGCCCACTGGGGCTTCAGCTGTAAATATTCACCCCTAGACACTTACGTGGGGTCAGAATCCCACAGCCTGCCCGTCTGTATGCTCCCCTAGAGGTATGAGCAGTGGGGCATCGAAGAAGTGAGCCACACCCCCATTGCACGTCCTGCTAGGGCACAAGGGAACTTTTCTTGTTTCACTGGAGACTGATGTGTTTGGACTATATTAAGGGCTTTGTTGGTTCCCTGGTTTATGGTTTGACTTGGCCAATGGAAGACATCATCTGGAGATTGGGGTGTTTGGAGGGTTTGAGGAGAGAGGATTGGGGATACTTACACTCCTGCCCCCTCCCTGTTTCAGTGTTGCAATTTGGTAGTGGTGGCATCTTTTGACACTAGAATTCCTGCAGAGTTTTCTTCTCTCTCCTTCTGTGCTCACCAGACTATGGTAACAGTATTTTCTCCCACTGTCCTTTCCTCGCAGGGTAATGACTTATTGCTATTGCTAGTCTCGGAGTGCCTCCACATCATTAATTCTCTTATTTTTATCAATGGTCATAAATTATCTTTTGTTAAATCCTTTTGAGTAAATTCCATTTCCTGCCTGGACACTAATGCAGTGATTATTACCAAGTCCTCACGTTACTGTTGGCAAAGCTTGAGCTCTCAACTTAGAGCAGACAGGGCTCTTGTGTTGTTTAATAAGTGTTGATAAACCAAAATGTGGTGAGGATGCGTGGTTCACCTTCTACTCTTGGAAATATTAGAGTTACAATGAGTGTTACTCTGAAGGAGGATGGACTTTAATGCATCTAATATTCAGCTTCTTACCATCTATCTAATCACTCTGCTTCTGAAACAAGAAATTAAAAATACAGCAGGATCTCTCAATTTCAGACTTTTGTGAACCTGAAGTTACTTTTATTACTTTTCAGCTCTTGACAGTGGTTTTTAATCTTAATTCTTCAGATAGGAAAGCAGAAAGTCACTAGGATCTCACAGGTTGAAGATAAAAGATAAAGGGTTGCTAAAATGAGAGCATCAGGACAATGCCATAACATGTTTAATTGGCCTTATTTGTAAAACAAGAAATAAAGCAAACTGCTTTTTTATATCTCTGTTGTTATCCTCTGTGTTGTCGTGTCCACATTCAGATCCCTTCCGTAGAGGTGAAGGTGGCTTCTCTCTTCTTTAACCTGGTTTGGTCATTCAGCTTTGGATGTGGCAGATGTGAACTGTTGGCTCCTTTAGAATTAGAGAATGTCGTGTCCATTTCCACTCCAGGATTCCCATTACTGTTTCCTTATCATCCCTTCACTTTGGTTCTGATCTGATTCATCCCAGAATGCATGAAGCCATCACTGAGTCATTTTGGCCATTTGTGTCTGAGAGTTGTTTACCAAAGTGAGTGACCAAGTGTTCCCCTTCTCCTGGCTCCTGGGGAGTGACTGTGGGCTCTCTTCCAAGGTTGTGGCTGGGGAAAGCTAGCTTAGTCCTCTGAGAGGGCACACAAGTTGATTCCTCTAAACTTTGTATAGTGTTTTGGTAGAGGATGAGATGTGTGGGTGAAGTTCTCTTATAGGGTGGTCATGGTGTCTATAAAGGCTCATCTCTAGCTTATTGTCTGTATTTTCTAAATATTTTAACTTCTAGCATGTAGGACAGCTATGACTATGGAATGTTACAATTCAAGCCTATTGTGATGGTCTGCTACATTAATGGCCACTGTTGATCCATGCCTTCTTGTATTTATGTTCTTGGCTGGTCTCTTCCTCTTCAAAGAGGGCTAGCTTGGTGACCCTTTTTAACCAGTGGGATACAGTGAAGTAGTGCCAAGCAAGTTCTGGGTCTAAATCCTAAGAAAGCCTTAAATCTCCTGCTTTTGCTTTCTTGCGACCCCTGAGCTACCATGTAGAAATTTAGATTACATTACTAGAGACAGCATGTGGAGAAGAAACATGGAGAAGCCACATAAAAAAGAAGAAGCCTTGAGATAATATGGAGAGGGTGTGAGAGAGAATCCTAGCTATCCCAAAGTCTCCAGCTGAAGCCATGCCCTAGCTAATTCACCAACTGAATGCAATCACAAGAATGCCTGCTAGATGAGCAAAACAACCACTCAGCTGAGCCTAGACTGTTATGTGTAAACATTCAACATGCTACTAAATGCACAAGGGTGACAGAATGGAAACACTCACACACTGTAACTTGTATCCATATGATCTAGAGCACATGCCCCTACAGACTGCTCCCTAGCTGAGCTCATTTCTCTCCTACTACCCAGTGGGCATATTTAAGCATGTCCCAAAGTCCAGATGCAAGACCAGAGGCCCAGAGAGAGACCAGGGTACCCACTTTTACTTAAGGTTCCCCTTATGAGTTCTAGTTTCCTAGTTGAGCAGTTTACCCTCTGACTTCAATGTTTACCATACTAAAGACAATAAAGACTCCCTATATTAATTCAAATATAAGGGGTGGAGTGAGGTCACATTTTGTTTCACCATCACCAGCAGTTGCCCCTCTTCTCCAGAGCAGGTAGTCATTCCTAAAGACGACAGCACATGAGATCTTCACAAAACCCTGGGCAATTTCTTTGTTGGCACAGTCATTAGTGCTGTTTGCTGAGGATTCTTGTTCTTCCATTTCTGGGCATAATCAAGGCTTGTAACCTCTTGTGGTCAGGTGGCCCATACACTGGAATGGAAGTGATGTGTGTTACTTCTGGGCTGGATCTTTTCAACACAGATACGAGACTATCCAAAGCTCTCTTGCTTTCTGCCAGAATTGGCATTGGTGGCCACTTCATCAGTCAAGTTCCTGGGGTCAGGTGATGTGGAGCAAAGCTTTCTTGCCGACCCTCAGTAGATGATGCAACATGATCAAGAGTAATGTTTTGAACCACTGATGCTTTGGTGTTTTGGTAATTGGAGCATAACCTAGCCTATACTGATTGACCCATTTGCTGATATAAGAGAAAGCTCTTGCTATGGAAACCCTACTCTACCTTTATCTCTCATGTTTGTCTCTCTGATTAGAGCTTTCCTTAATGGAAAGCATACAGTCTTATTTTTTATTTTTTATTTTTTTTGAGACGGAGTCTTGCTCTGTCACCAGGCTGGAGTGCAGTGACGCCATCTCGGCTCACTGCAACTTCCACCTCCTGGGTTCAAGCAATTCTCCCGCCTCAGCCTCCCGAGTAGCTGGGACTACAAGCACCCGCCACAAAGTCCAGCTAATTTTTGTATTTCTAGTAGAGATGGGGTTTCCACCATGTTGGCCAGAATGGTCTCGAGCTCTTGACCTCGTGATCTGCCCACCTTGGCCTCCAAAAGTGTGGGATTACAGGCATGAGCCACTGCATCCGGCCTAATCTTATCTTCTTATTGTGTATTAGGTCTAAAATACAATATAAATGCCAAAACCTTTCAGCTAACATTTGGGGCTTTCCCACATTTTGACCCAGCCTTTTTTCCTATGTGTCTCTTATCGCTCATGTTAAAAAACTCTAAACCCCAGCCAAGCTGGGCTATTCACAGTTTGCCATACATGTCCTGTATTTATTTTCCTCTGTTCTTAGCATAGTGATTCAGAGCAGGTGCTTACAAGTCAGGTAAGTTAGGCCCAAATTGTGGCTTCAGCTCTCACTGTGTAACCACCAGCAAATCATCTAATCTTTCAGAGGCAGTTTCTTCTTCTGTAAATGGGAGATTTAATATCTTCCTTGCAGTATTAGGATGAGAATTAATGAGAAAATGTTTGAAGTATTTATCACAATATTTGACTCATAGTAGGCGCTCAGAACCTGAAAGTTTAACTATACTTTCATTCATTTCTTCTGGATGGAATCTCCTAGCAGTGACCCTAACTCAGTCCTTCAAGGACAGTTTGCAGGCTTTGTTATACCACCTGTGTGTTGTTTTTATCCAGCCCACAATTCTTTCTTCATTGGTAGCAACTTTATATCATCTTTTATCTTCTGAGATTCCAAAATAATTATTGGCACCTCTTCTAGGTCACAAATTATGACCTGACATACACTTTAATATTTTGAATATATGTCTTTTATCATGCATTAGACTTGAAATCTTCCTGAGGTTAGAATCTGTCAGGTTCTCAATTTTTGTATGTCTCACCACATCCAATACTGGTCCTATAAACACACCATGTAAGAACTTAATCATTTTTTTTATGAATAATGAATAAAAATTTGCCACATCTGTCTTGGGTCACACCACAGCCATTTTTTCATTTTCCAAGTCTTCAGTTTCTACTGAATACTTTATTTATAGCAGGAAGGGCAAGGAGAAAGAGGCAAACTTTGGAACACCTACTGAGCTAGGTACATTACAAACATTGCCTAACTGAGTTTTCATTTTAGCCCTTTGAGGCAAGTATTTGTTAAGCCATGCATCCAGGGCCACACAGGTGGTAACTAGCCGAGCTGGTGTGTTGATGTCTAGAAGCCGTGCTGTTTTCATTATAGGATATTCATTTTTGAATTAGGCTTTGTAACAAGTTTTACATTGTTATCAAGCCCTCAGGCCAACTTATTTACTGTGCTGACTCTATTAAATGGGATGGAGACCCTTAAATATGCAGTTCTTAAACACATTGCAGTTTTTTTCTTTCAGACCTGGAGACAGCTTTAGAGATTGAGACAGGGATACTCGGGGTGACTGCTCATGGTGGGTCAATCCCTAATGAGGGGCAGCTGTCCTGAAATAACCTTGGGAGTTCATTGGAAAATCGGTCGGATTTACACAAACATCTCCCCAGAACCCCATAAGGCAACCTATAGGTTGAGCACAGTCTATAGAGGATCATTTCTTCTGGCGTCCATGGTCACAAAAAGAAAGTAACAAACAAACTCAGCTAAATTTGATGAGATGCAGGACAATGTTATTATATTCCCAAAGTAAGGAGAAAGGGCCTTTCCACATGCATCACTGCAAAATCAATACATCTCTTGGTAGCTAACAGCTACCATTAGAATTTGCTGAACAAATGGGATGAGAAAAGGCTTTGGGAAGTTGTGACAGGGGGAGGGTGGGGGGGGGGGCAGTGCTGTCTTATTACCCTTGGCCAGGAAGTGCTGTTCATTGATTTGGTACCCAGCCACCTGCTGGGCTTGTCTCAGCCAAAATAAGGTCTAGCCAGGATGTTAATTGCAGAGGACTGCATTATTTTATTTGGGCCAAATCCAACCTGAACCTCCAAGACAAGGCCCTATGACTCTAAGGCTGTGATTTGATTCCAAATCATGCCCCCAAACTTAAAAATGGTCTTTCTACTCCCATTTTGGCTTTTGCTCCTGCTTCATATAGTGGGTGGGCTCCTGTCAGTCCAAGTTTGACTTCAATTCTTGTACAAACTGGCAAATTTTCCTAACCATCGAAATTTCAAAGCCATACATGAGAAAATTCCCAGGTAGAATTAATTCCTAATTTCTCTCTGTTTCTCATTAACTGATAAGTACTTTTTTGTAGCATTTTTAAAAAATTAAAATTATGGGTTAATTGCTTATGTAGTTATCTCCCTTACCTGATTTATTGAGAGACATATATAAACACACATGTACATGTATCTATTTATGTGTGTGATATGTATTCATCACACATGTGTATATATGTATCTGTTGTGTATATATAATTAATAAATATTTATTTAGTTACACTGAAATGTTGGAAAAACTTGCTTATCTAATTTGTTCTACACATTATTTCATCACCCAGGCATTAAGCCTAGTACCCATTGGTTATTTTTTCTGATCCTCTCCCTCCTCCCACCCTCCATCCACTGATAGGTCCCAGTGTGTGTTTTCCCCTCTATGTGTCCATGAGTTATCATCATTTAGCTCCCCTTATAAGTGAGAACATGTGGTATTTGGCTTTCTGTCCTGGTGTTAGCTTGCTAAAGATAAGGACCTTCAGCTCCATTCATGTCCCTGCAAAGGACATGATCTCATTCCTTTTAATGGCTGCATGGTGTATATGTACCACATTTTCTTTATCAAGTCTATCATTGATGGGCATTCAGGTTGATTCCATGTCTTTGCTATTTTGAATAGTCTGCATGGAGATACGTTGAAAATTCTAGTACCTAAGGTGGTATTAGGAGATGGGGGCTTTGGGACGTAATTAGGTCATAAGGACAGAGGCCTCATGATGAGGATTAGCGTCCTTATAAAAGAGATTCTAAGTGAGCTTACCCCTTCCAGCATGTAGGAACATAGTGAGAAGGCACCATTTATGAACCAGAAAGCAGGTCCTCACTAGACACCAGATCTGCTGGTACCTATATCTTGGACTTCCCAGCCTCCAGAACAAAGAAATAAATTTCTATTGTTCAAGGCTGGACCGTGGCTCACGCCCATAATCCCAGCACTTTGGGAGGCCAAGGCGGGGAGATTGTTTGGGACCAGGGTCAAAGACCAGCCCTGGTGATGTAGCGAGACTCCATCTCTACAAAGAAAAACTTATATGTTCATAAGCTACCTAAAGAATTTTGTTGTAACAATCCAACTGGACTAAGACAAAGGGAGATAATCACAGATGGGCAAATCATTCCTTCCAAATTTTGAAATATTACCAGCTATAGGAATTTACACCCATGTAAACATACACATTTTACTCATTCATTCATTCATTCATCATTCAGTAAATATGTTGACTGCCAATATATTTATACATGCTAAATATTTGGGATAGGAGTGGTGGGTGCATGTGTGTGTGCACACGCACTAAGAGATGCAGGTACTTTTTTTCGTTATCTTCGAGTCACGAACTTACTGTTTATTTAAGGGAATCCCAAATCTTGCTTTGGGCTTATCTCTGATTCTTTCATCCTGTGGTATTTTCCTCAGGAGGAAGAAAAGTGAAGGTAAGATGGTCTCAGAAAATCCACTTACATAGTTGAATGTTGCACTGAAGGTGCCGATTAGTTTGCAAAGTCAACTTCCCTTTTTAGTTAGATCTGCTCATACTCAACCTCTGGAGGTGGTTGCCCTCTGTGCCTCCTAACCTGTCCCCAGCCATAGCTGACTGGACCAGGGAAAAACATGTGACCCAAGGCATACTATTATACAGGTGAAGGAAGAGACACAGAGTACATTTAATTTCCAATATCTGGAAGTCCTGTGGAGTTGGGCCTTGGGTATTGGGTTCTGTCCTGACCAAAGGAGATAGCTAAGAGAGAATGGAGCTAATGTCACAGAGAAGCAGAGGTTAGTGAGACCAAATGGTTTCTGAGAGATAGAAAGAGTAGCTAAAATCTCCAGCTTCCTAGCTCCACCCCTGTGACATCTGTGTTAGTTAAAGTCTTGGGTTTTCTGTGAGGCTCCCCGTTAGATCTTCTCCCTGCCCCAGCAAACAAACGAAAAAAAAAAAAAAAAACCACAGGTGCTTTAAAATAGCTTCAGTGCATTTCTTTTGCCTGACACTAAATGACCTTTGACTTGAATAAGCATGGACTCATCTCTTCTGCAATGAGGAAACAAACCTGTGGGACATTTCTTTGGTCCAAGAACTATATAGTTGGACTCATAATTAAGACTCTCTAGCCCAAGAACGATGGGGTTGGTTCCATGTTGTTATTGGTTCTAGGTGTCATCAGACTTCCACTTCTCTATTGGTAAAAATGTCGACCACCCCACAACCTTCACTTCCTTGTGTCCATGAGCACTGCACAGTGACATTTAACCATGACCCCAAAGAATGGATATAATGTTGAGAAGGGTCAATCCCTTGAAGTTAGTTTGACCCTTCCCAACATTGTATCCACTTGAAACTCTGGTTTCAGTGGTGGGGCAGGACATGCCAGTTTTACTCCTTGGTTGCTGGAATGCTGCTGTGGAATGGATGCATCTCAAATTATGCCCAGGGCTATAGTACTGAGTGGTTCCTCAAAATCAGTGTGAGCAACTGGGTAAACTAATACAAATAATTAAAATCGCTTTGAATCGAAGGTTAAATGGAAGTCCTAAAAAAATCAGATGGTGTGACCCTTCCTTGGTGGGTGGGTTTGGGAATTTCTCTAGCCCTTTAAGTACTTGCTGATGCACAGATAAGTAGAAAGGTTATAGGGGATGGCTATCTGCCTGGCTGCCCTCAATGTTCTTGTATCTAAAGTGGGGTAATGGGAATTGTATTAGATGATCTATAAGGCTTCTTTCAGCTTTATTATTTACTATGAATGGAGGCAGAGCCATCATAGCAAAGTCAACAGTTAAAACATCCCAAAACAGGTATTTTTAAATGATATTTGAGCAAAGGGGCCAGTAAGTAATGATGAGTTGGTGGTTTTTATGGGTTGAATGATGGGGAAATTCAGTTCATATTGTTAAAAATATCACTCTGTCATTTCGTGCATGGATTTTCCAGCAAAATAAAATTTCCACTATAGGTGCAGCCAGGGTGGGGACCTGTTAGGAGAAATTAAGATTAAAGATTGAGAGGGGAAGGAGAATTTGGATTAAATGAAACAATGACACTAAAGTTTTTAGCCTACAGCCTTTCATTTGGAAGATGCTTGGCACAAGCAAATTCTTTCTTCTTCCCCTTCTTTCCTATTTTTAGTTTTCCAAACCTCTGCTTCTTAAGAGCCATATAACCATACGCTGGATATTTTAACTTGTATCCTTAAGAAGTTAGTTAAACTTTCCTAGTTGAATTAGTTAAACTCTTTCCTAGTATCAAGAAAGGATAGTGGGAGAGGACAAATAAATTCTTTGGGGGAATAATTTAATGGACTCTCAGAAGCAAGATTCATTATGGATAAATGCTTATTGACTGACCACAGAAATGAAATGCACATACAGATATTTTGAGGATGAGATGAAACACAGTGGATGAATGGGAAGTGAATGCTAGTTCAAGCTGGGATGAAGTAACAATATTTCTCATTTAATTAAGGGGGAGGATTCTAATAGTAGAATCAACTTCGCTGTGTTATGTGCTTAAGAGGCCAGGAGATACTACAATAATACAATGCTTCAAGACAAGATAATGAAAAAGCATTTCATGAGAATAATAGCTTAGCATATCATTCAGAAAATACATGAAGGTAATTTTTGCTTTTCAGAGAATAATCTGTGTTTTTTACTTGGGGAGGGGTATGTATAGCTTGAGACCCAGCTTCGGAGCTAACAGGATAAAATACAATGAGGATACTGGGGAATGATATTCACTGTTTCCTCTCCCTGACAGCAAATAGCTGGATATCCTGCAGTCATTCATCTTTTACAATAAAATTAAATTCTGTCTTTCTCCAGGAATTGAGAATTCCACTTGTCAATACCTCATGATCGTGGACTTGATTTTAATGTTTGCTGTTTGCTGGAATCCTAATGTAGTGATGAATGCATGGGAACTCACAAAAACACACATCGGACACAAGGCACATAGCTGTTCTCCAAATAAAGATTTACTTTCCTCAATGTGCCACCCTCTGAATTGTATTTAATGCTTAAAATTACCTTGGAAGGCAGGAATTCATCATTTTTGGATGGGAAACTGGGGCTCAGAATTTAAGTCACTTTTTCAAATGACCTGATAAAGTAGAAATTTAAAATTTCTGCAGCCAAACTCAGTTTTCTTTTCTTCAACACCTGCCTCTATTGATGAAAACTTCTTCAAGGGCTTTAAGCCTTATCCGTACTATGAAAAATCATTACATTAAGAAAACTTGGTTTGTCCTGCTTGCAGCTACTGTCCTCATTTCCTGCTAACAGGCTAATAAATAGCTCTGCAATGGTCCATTTCAGTAATTTTCTAACTTTAGGTTGCAAAGGAATCACTGAACATATTTTTTGAAATTGCTATTTCTTGGTTTCATTCCCAAAAATTCTGAGTCAGTAGGTTTGAGGAGGGCCAGGGAATCTGCATTTTAATTATATCCTATGTAATTCTGTTTCTGGCTAGGTGATTCTGTTTCTGGTGATGGATCACACTTTGAAAACACAGTTCACATTTTTTTTCTACTTAATGATGCAATATTAAATGGAGATCTAGATAATTTGGTGTTTGCTCATGTTTTGTCTCTGAATTCATAATGCTTTATCACCTCTTAATTCTCCCAATGTGTTCATCCCAGAATCATGATTCTGCCCCTGAATTTTGCAACTTAAAAAAAAATAACTCAATATGATCAAAAGTTTTCTTAGACTCATTTTGCTCTGGGGAGTCCTATCAGATTTCTCATGTTGTGGTCACAGAGACCTATGAAATCTTTGACCAGTTATAATTCTTCTAGCTTGAGCAGCTTTGGAGACCCTGGTGTAATAAGAAGGGTCCAAAATTCGGAGTTATAAGATATAATTTTCAATTACTGTTTCACCAAGCATGCACTGTGTGATTCTGGTAATTAACTTAACCTCTCTGAGTCTTTGGGTTCCTCATCTGTGTCATGAGAGTAATGACATTTACTTTACAGAATTGTTATGGAAATTAAATTAGATAAGGTAGGCTGATTTCATAAACTTGGAACACTACAGAAATTCCTGTTAATTTAATTGGTATTGGCTTCAGACTAGAGTATTACCATTGACTTTTTTCAGAAGGATTGTGTGCCTGAAACAAAACTAGGTTGCAGAGACTGGTTTTATCCAATGCACTGGTCAGTCTAGCCCCAGCCCCACCCCAAGTTTCTATATGCACAAGCCCCATGAGCAAATGGTTTTAGGACAGGTGACAGAAGAGACAGCAAGACTATAAAGACAAGCCAGGCATCCATTTCCTAAGCCTGCTGTGTGGGCTCTGCCTGATTCCTAGGTAGAGTCCATGTGTTATCCAGACGAAGAGATTGTGTCCCCCAGAGTTGCAGAGGGGCACACTTTCATTTGTGCATCAAAGTTAGTGTGGCTGGATCAATACAGTGAAGACTGAGGAAGCTGTAGGTCACCTCAGGAGTCTTTGGGTTTGGGAACATCAGGAGGCTCTAGGGAGAAAAGCTGCAGTGAGTTCTCATAGGGGGTACCAGCAGCACCGGCAGTCACCTTCTCCAAAAGTCTAGTAAGCAGAGAAATATCACAGCTGAGTCACCACTGGGGATCCAGAGCAAGTGTCACAGAATCCTTCATGTGTTGCTTTGCCAGCCAGAAACTTCCATGGATGGCAGCACCTCTGCTTGAGTTTTGCTCACACCCACTAGGCTAATTCTACCCAGCAGGTGGCCCAGTAGACTGCGCTTCACTTGGGCTACCGCCTGGATCCCATGCCTGCCAAGGATAAGCCAGGTGCAGAGTGGTAAGGGGAGTGTGAGCAAACTAGCGTGGGGTCCAGCATGCTGGCTGCTGTGGTGGGCCAGGCACTGGTGCCAGCTCTGTACAAGGCTGTGGCTGGGCCAGATATACTGCAAGCAGCTTCTGCTGCAGCCATCCCTATCTGAACAAGGGGAACGTGATAGCGCTTGAAACCTGAGAGAAACCAGGAACCGCAGAGCCCCACAGAGGTTGTTACAGCATGTCACAGCCCTGGGTCAGGGAGCCCTGAGGTCTGGGCTCCCTGAAGGGCCATAGCTCTTCTGTCCTCATCACCTGCAGTGTGACAAGTTGCGGGTGTGTGTGTCAGGGTGGCATGTTTCAGCCCATTTGTGTTACAGTTCTTTCAGTCCTACTGCCTCACTCCAGCCTGTGGCTCTTGGGCTGGCTCAGCCCAGCCACTGTTTCCCGTTGTGTGGGGCAGCTACCTGGTGCCAGTGGAGGGCAGGAGGGCTGCAGTGTTATAGCTTTGTCTTGAGGAATCCCAAGGTCTGGGGCCCCAGAAGGGTCTCCACTCTTTGCTCCACAGTCCGGGAGCATGTCACTCTCTGCAGCTTGGCAAGCCAGCCAGGAAAGCATTACAGCTCCTTTCACTCTTGCTGTTCAGTGGATCCTGAGTGCTTGTCCCGCATCCATGAAGAATGAGGTTACATGGACAACTGGAGGGTGAGCAAGGTGAAGAGGAGCTTTATTGAGTGACAGAATAGCTCTCAGGAGACCTGAAGTTGGTAGCCCCTATCTGCAGGCGCGGGTTGTCCTGAAAGAGTAGAGGAGACCTGAAATGGGTAGCTCCTATCCACAGGCAGGTTGTTCTGAAGAGTCAGTCTGCTGAGTCTGGGGTTTTCATGAGTTCAGAAGGGAGGAAGTGCGTGCTGATTGGTCCATGGGTGGCCATGGGTGGGCCTGGAAAAGGCACCATAAATTCTCTCTCCAGGTTGTGGACTCCACCAAGAACTGGCAGCCTGACTCCCAGGCTTCAGTTGGGAGTCCCTGGCTTAAAGGTCAGTTTTTACAGGGGACCCACCCCTTCCCGCCTAGGAACCTATCTGCTTCCTGCAACCATCAACATGCCATCCACAGCACCCAGGCTGTCCATGCTGAGGGGTGCCCACAGGCCTGTGCCAAGCTGCCTCAGCCCCCTGGCCTCCCTCCCATGCTCATTGGTGCCCAAAGTCCAGAGAAGGCTGAGGTGGCAGGGGGCTGGTATGTCAGCACCCCCAAGTGAATGCACATCTGGGTAGGCTGTGACAGCACCTGGGCTTGGCCACAACTTTGCTCCACACTGGAGCAGGCACTGCCCAGGAGCAGCCACTTCTGAGCCAGTGGGGACAGGGGACTTCCTGGGCCCCCAAGAGTGCAGAGATGCCCAGATCTGGAGCCACAGTTGGGCAACTGCAGCTGTGCCCATGAGCATGGGGCTCCTGCTGCACCAACTTGGTGGGGCATAGGGGTTCCTGCTGGGATCACCAATTTCTGGCTCCTGCAGGATCCATGAGCATGCAGCCCTGGACACACCTCCCTTGCTGCAGCTGGTTTCCTCACAGCAGCTGTTCCAGATGGGTTGCCACCACCATCACAAGGACTGGGGAGACTTGGGGAGTGACATAGTGTGCTTGGCTGCTGAAGTTGTGCAGATGAAGATTCTTTAGGCTCATATCTCACCTGAATTTTCTCCTCATTCTACATCAGCCTTGTCCAACCTGTGGCCCATGGCCTGCATGTGACCCGGGGTGGCTTTGAATGTGGCCCAACACAAATTTGTAAACTTTCTTAAAGCATTATGAGATTTTATTGAGTTTTTCTTTTTTTTCTCATCTGCTATTGTTAGTGTCAGTGTATTTTATGTGTGGCCCAAGACAATTCTTCTTCCAGTATGGCCCAGGGAAACCAAAAGTTTGAACACCCCTGTTCTATACCTTCTTTCAAATAAATTCTCTTCTCTATGTTGATGCCACTCAAAAAACATCTCTTCAGTTGAGATTTGTTGTCCAAACTCTGAATGGGCACATATGCTGCCTGATCAAACAGCCCCCTTTGTGTCTTAATGTCTTATAGGCGCCTCAAGCTCAACATGTCCCCAAACATATGCCAACCAAATCTGCACCCTGATTCTAGTCTCAAATTCCTTGGATCAGTTTATGATCCCACATCCATTTGGTTGTACTAGTCATTTCCTTTTTCTTTTTGTCATTTTATTTAATCCATTATTAAGTTCTGCCAATTTTACTGCTAAATACTCATGAGTCAGTGTATGTATGTTTCTCCATCCCACAGCCATCAGTGTGGTTAAAGCCATCATATCTTTCAACTAAACTGCTCCTTGGAATGCTAGTTGGCTTTCCAAAATCCTTTCTTGCCTTTCTTATTTTATCCTCAAACAGCTGCCAGAAGAATCTTTTAAAAAGGCAAATCTTATTCCATCCTTCCCTAGTTTAGAACCCTTCAATGACTCCGTGTTCTTTTTAAGGTAAAGATTACAATTCTCAATGTGGCTGGGATGGCCAAGTACACTGGGACCGTGCTGCCACCAACTCCTTCTGCTCTCTTGGCTGCAGCCCCCAGTGTCTTTCTTTAGCTCTTCAGAAGTGCCCAGCTCAGTCCCACCCCAGGGGCTTTTCATCTGTGTGTCTGCTGGTCATAAAGACTCTTCTCCTTCTTCTTCATCTAGTTGACACTGAGGTTTACACACCAGTCAGAGAATATCGGTGGTGTATGAGAAACAAAACAAAAAGCTCTCACTCTGTGCTGCATCTCCTTAACACCGTAACGTCTTCTGCTTCTCCATCACGCTATTTATCACATATGTCTATATCTTCCTGTAAGGTGTGACCTCTTTTGGGGAAGCAGTGTGTCCATCTCATTCACTTGTATGTCACCAGTGCCCAGCACAGATGCCATAAGATCAAGTATATACTCAGTAAAAACTCATTTAGTGATTAAACAAATATGAACTCCTGAAACAATTTCTTCCCAAGTATGTCACAGAGCTCTCATTTTCAGCCGGATTCTACCCAGTGACGCATCAAACCTCCATGTCAATGGGCCAGACTGCTAGGCATCTGAGATTGTTAACTAAAAAGCACATTTCTTTCTTTCCTCTAAAAGTAATTACTGGTTGCTAAATATTCAAACATACATTGAAAAAGCAGCTCATTACATTATGTTAAGAAATAAATTACTATTCCTAATTGCTTCGAGTAGTTAATTATTTCTAATTATTAGTCTGAGTAATAAATTATTGCTTGTGATTATGTTGTGGGCACAGTTGGAGCATTCAAAAATGCAGTTCTCACAGTTGTTTACATCAGAACATGTTTATGGAATTATAGAGCCATAATTGCCCTGAAATAACTGGTACCAAAAAATAATAAACATTTGATAAATTCAATCAAAATACATCACTTCTTTGTCAGCTTATTTAGGAGATCAAGCATTAAAATGAAACAACCATGCTTGACTTTTCCAGTCTCTTCAGGGGGTAACAATATTTTTAAATTGGGATTTTTGTTTTGTTTTTTGTTGAATAAGAACTAAATTAGAATTTCTTTTCTTATTTAAAACAAGGAAAATAATCAGGCATCTAAGAGTGTTAAAAATTAGGTTACACCACCAGCATACTATTCACAGGAAGAAATAAGCTGTGGCTTCTTAAAGAGAAACTGTAAGAAACAATAAAAAAGTCCAGAGCTTTTTTATTGAATTGTAACATACCTAAAGTGCACAAATCTTATAGAGCTTTAAAACTTCTCACCCTCTGGCTTGAATCCGTCATTTTACTTACCAGTGTATCAAGTCAATGACAGAAGTAGGTACTCTATGGCAGGCTGTGGGCTGGCTTTTTTAATACTCCCGACTAATTGCTACAACTACACATCATCACTCATCTTTTCCTTCATGGGTTTCTGTCACCACCTCCTGCATACTGGACAGACTTTGAAGATGTCCCTTTATCTTTAAGGGGACATCTCCTGGGCCTTTATCTCCTGGTGACTCCCTTGTGTAATTTCTTCCCCTGGAGTATGGACAAAAGCTATGACTTACTTCTAGCTGAGATGATGGGATGGACATGATTGAATGGGCATGATGATGTGATTAATTATATAGGATTGTAGAGCCTGCTGGTCCCTCTTGCTGGCTTTGAAGAAGCCATGTTGGGAACCCCATGTGGCAAGGAACTATGCCCAGAATCTGGAAGCTGAGGGTGGCCTCTGCCAACAATCAGTGAAAGCCGAAGTTCTCAGTGCTACAACCATGAGGAACTGAATTCTGCCTACAGCTTGTGTGAGCTTGGAAACAGGTCTTTTCCAGTAGAGCCTCAGATGACATGGCAGCGCCAGCTGACACTGAAATCACATCCTCGTGAGACTCTAAACAGAGACCCCAGTAAAGCCATGCCTAGACTCCCACTGCATAGAAATTGTGAGATCATAAATACGTGGTATTTTAAGCTGCTAAATTTGTGGTAATATTAGAATTTAAAAGTGCCTCCATTCTCTTTTCCTACTGTAACTGACAACTAGAGAATCCTGAGAGAGATCTTTATATCAAGATTATGAAGAGCTAGCTGCCCACACTAGCTCTCAAATGCTCACAATCTGTGGTTCAGTAAATCGAGCACAGAACTTGGAGCAGAAGACCTATTAGATTGAAGCATGTGAAATTTCCATTTTAGAGGCCTAAAATGAAATGTCAGCAATTTCAACTTAAGCTCTTCTTGACTCTTCTACTGACAGCAATTTAGCTTCAAGTAAGTCACTTCATTTTATTGTTTCTTCCTTTCCTTACCTGTCAGATCTAAAATAATAATAATTAAGATGTTTTAGTATTTTGCCTACTTTATCTCACTCTACCCTCAGAATTGTTTATTGCAGGTATTAATTGCCCTATTTTTCAGATGAGGAAATTTAGGCTTGGAGAGGCAACATAACTTGACAAAGTCACACAGTAGGGTAGGCAAAATTCAAAAGGGGCTAAGCTGACTCCAGAGCTCATGCTTTTGACTTCATTATGCTACAGTTTTTCCCTTATAGTAACACTCCAGTTGGGGTCAAACAGAGGCAGACTTTACAGCCAGACAGGTAGGTATGTGAATTCAAATTTTACTTCTGTGAGTGTTTGATAAAATTACTTTACTTCTCTGGGCCTCAACTGGCTAGTCTAAAATATGTGAAAAACAGTAGCTACTTCATAAGAGCATTTTGATTATTAATTGAGATTATACTGCAAGCAAAAACCATAGTAAACATTCAACAATTTTATTTTTACTAATATCATGAAGCCAAAAATGAGTTTAAATGAGAGCATTTTTGAACTAGATAGCTTGGTATATTAACATTTATTGCAAGAATGTAGTCTTTAAGTACTTCGAAAGTATAGAGCTACTTCCTAAAATTAACTCGAATTACCATAATGATCAACTAATTAAGTAGTAGGTCCAAGATAATTGGTCAAAGAAAGTAAACGAGCAGAGCATTTGGCTGTCATCAGAGCAGATGAACATTTTGTAAGCAAAAATAAACACGTTTTTGATCTGGTTAAGCCCCAGACCAGAATGAACACCTTGGGACTTCCTAATGATCGCCCAATACCAGAGTCCACCATTTTCTTCCCTGTTCAGCTTATAATTAGTTATGTAGCCAAGGCTTATCAGAAAAATAATTTGGAAGAAGTTGTGAGCAGAGGAGTGACTTCATCTGATTTGAGTTTTAAAATGATACTCTGCCTGCAGGGTTGAGAACAGACAGCAGGGAGACAAAGTTGGAAACAGGAGGCAGAAAGTTATTATAACCGTCTAAGAAAGTAATGGGCTAATGTGGCTGTAGTAGAGGGGGTGAGGATTGCTTGGGCTTGGAGCCACTTTAAAGGTAAAGGCAACAGAATATGCTGATGGAT
Organism: Hylobates moloch; assembly: GCF_009828535.3. Lineage (NCBI taxonomy): Eukaryota > Metazoa > Chordata > Mammalia > Primates > Hylobatidae > Hylobates > Hylobates moloch. The sequence goes on from NW_026652284.1 coordinate 106,127,302, forward strand.
TGTGTATGGGGAAAGGAAAGAAGAGAAAGACAGAGGAAAGAAGGGGGAGAGAGAAGGAGAAGGGGAGAGGTGGAAAAGAGAGAGAGACAGAGAAGGATGATCCTAGATTTTGGTCTGAGCCACTAAAAGGATAGAGTTGCTATTTACTGAGATAGAGAAAACTGCTGGAGAGCTGGGTGGAAGAGGAAGACTTGGAGTTCAGATGTGTGCCTGCTAACTTTTAGACAACTATGAACCTTCATGTAGTGATGCTGAACAGACGGTGGAGAAGAAGAGTCTGGGCCTCAGGGGAGGGTCTGGGTTGGAGGTGCACATTTGGCAGTTGTCATGTATAGACGGATGATGTTTAAAATGATAAGACTTGAGAAGATCTCCAGGGGATGGGACATACAGGGAGAGGTGATGATGGCTTGCAGGTGGGTGGTAGAGGTAGAAGTTGTGAGAAGGGGGTAAATTGTGACTGGAGTTAATGAGGGTGACAGAAAAAGGTGTCAGTGGAGGATTCCAAGGCTTTTTTACTTGAGGCATGAAAAAATGGCATTGACAGTTGCTGAGATGGGGGTGACTGGAGGAGGAGCAGGTGTGGGAGTGTTAATCCGGACTCACCTAGTATGTGCGCGTGGCCGTGGTGGGGGAGGATGGAACAGGGCAGTTGCAAGTGAGCAAAGCTGAGTGGCAGAGGCTTCACCAGGTGGCACAAATGAAGGCCCTGATTTCCTAAAGTGAAAACCTAAGAGGCAGGGATGATGGCTTAGCCTAGGGCCTGTACAGGGAAGCATTTGCTCTCTGAGGCCATAACTCCCAATACTGAGTCTTCAGGGCTGCTGCTCTCCCTTTTCCTTAAAGTTTCATTTACTCCAGGCGGCACAGGTAGTAGGAAGCAAGTAGAGTGAAAGATGATGTCGTCAAGGGTGCTGGATAGCAACGGTAAATAAATGCAGAGTAGCAGGTGCTAGATCAAGTGGCTCCTATGCATAGAGTTCACTCTCTTTTTAGTTTAAAGGGTAGTTCAAAGTTCTCTTTGTCAAAATCTAAGGTGTCTCCATGTGGCAAATGGCAAAGGCCATCATTTTCCTCCTACCTTGGGGTGCCTGCCAGCAAGTCTACAAGCCTTGAAGTTGATGTTACTGCTAGGGAATGTATCCGAGTCACACGGCACCAAAGTATGTTAGCAGCAGTGAATCCATATGGATCTGCAGCAGCCTCAATTATTTGCTTCCTCACAAGAAGGAATTCAACCAAGGGACATAAGGCAGAGGGAGAGACAGAGACAAGTTTAAGAGCAGGAGCAAGAACGAGCAAGAAAGAGCAATTACAGAGCAAGAATGAAAGGGAGTAAAGCACACTTGGAAAAGGGCCAAGCTGGTGACTTGAGATTCAAGTGCATGGTTTTGACCTTTGACTTAGGGTCTTATATGTTGGCATGCTTTTGGGGTTGCATTACTTCTCCCTTGATCCTTCTTTTGGGGTGGACTGTTGCATGTGCAGTGGCCTGCCAGCACTTGGGAGGGGCCACATGCGCAGTGTGTTTACTGAAGTTGCATGCTTGCTCACTTGAGACACTCTCCTCTTACCAGTTGAGTGTTCCTAGAGGAAGGTCATATACCAGTTAAACTCTGCCATTTTGTCTCTTAGGGAGCAGCTTCTGAGATCTTACTGGGAAGCTGCTGATCACCAGTTTCAGGTGTTTCTATCTATTGGGAGACTTCCTGTCCCTGGCACCAGCTGTGACCAATTATTATTTTAGACAGAGAGTGTAACAACTGCTTCATTATCACCTGATGGTGACACCATGACATCAGGTGACAAGAATGTCACCTGACATTCTTGTTTGGTGGGGGTGGCGGGGGGGGGTGGGAGCTGTAATCGCCTAAGGAGTTCTTCCTGCCCACTGCATAAAGAAAAACCATGACATTGTAGTAAATAAAGAATTTAATAGACATGAGGCTAGCCATGCTACATGGGAGATAAAGTCCATACTCAAATTATCTTGTTCAAAGCTTGCAGGTTAGGGGTTTTTCAAAGGCAGTTTTGAGGAAGGGGTGGAGGGGCCAGGTAACAGGTGCTTGCTATTGATTGTCTGGGGTGGAGATGAGATAAAGGGGGTCAAAGCTGTCTTTCTACAGGCTGAATTGCTTCTAGTTGAGGCCACAGGAATGGGATTGGTGGGTGCAGGTGAAACCATCGAGACTAGGTAGAGTTATGAGTGTCAGACATACAAAAAACCTGAAAAGATATCTCAAAAGGCCAGTCTACAATAGTGGTGTTATCTGCAGGAATAAATGGGGAAGCTGCATATCTTATAACCTCCGGAATAATGGCTGACAATTATTCATGTTCATGCCTCAGCAGGACCCAGGGTCCTCTCTTTCCAGCCTGATGGCCTCCCATTAGCTTTACAAAAATCAGTTGAGTTTTAGGACAAGGCCTATTATCATTTAAACCATAGCCTAAATGTCTTCCAATGTTAGCTTGGCCCAATAGCCCAGAAATAATTAAGGGAAAGGCGAGATGGGGAGTAGGTTAGCTCAGCTTACTGCTATAAATTTTCTCACTGATATAATTTTTGCAAAGGTGGTTTCAGAGCCCTCTCCTGCCCTGCTCATGTATGACTAACTACCTACTGTAACATTGAGACTCCAGCAAAGGAATCTCAAAGAAAGACAGGAGAGTCCCTTCCAACTGGTTTTAGGCCCACCCTTCCAGGTTCCACTTTCTTTTTCTCAGACGACCGACACTGGGAGTCTCTACCTCTGTCTGAGCTAATTCAGGGGTGACTACGTGACTTTCTCAAGGGTGGCATGCTTTATGGCTAAGCCAGTGTAAACCAAAAATACAATTCTAAGTTCACCAACTGACTAAACAAGCTCCTCTCTTAACCAAGGGGGTCCCAAAGAAACCTGAAAAACTAGTTCAGGCCATGATGGGAAGGGAGGTCGGACATGCCTCATTATACCCTCTCCCTTAGAAGTTTAGGCACAACTGACCAGCAGTGACATTAACATACACATCCTAAGACTGATAAAACAGAGTTGTTGCAGCAATAAGATATGAAATTTCAATCTGACCCTGGTATAACATCACATGACAGATAGCAGACCTTGAAGGAGATCACAGCATTTTACCCCAAAATACATTTCTTTGACATATTTTGAAATATGTCTTGCAAAACCATCTCTTGTAGAGGAAATCTGCATTCCATAGAGAGTCTCCTTCCCTCTCTATGTCTTTCCTGGATTCTGGAGAAATTTAACTATGAATATGACACCTTTTTTAAAGTCCAAAAAGAGACATTTACCACCTCTTCTTTCTGAAGCCTGCTATTTTAGAGGCTTCATCCATATAACAAGAACTTTGGTTTTCATAACCTCCTTTATCCTAACTTAAGCATTTCTTCCTACTTACTTCAACTCTTTAGGCAAAATTTAACTCTTTCAACAAATTGCCAATCAGAAAATCTATGAATCCATCCAGGACATATAAGCACCCTTCCATTCACCAGACGTCTTGTGTTTCTAGGTCGAACAGAAGTATACCTTACATGTATTGATGCATGTCTTTGCCTGTAACTTCTGTCTATCTAAAGTGTATAAAACCAAGTGTAGCCCAAGCACCTAGGATATATGTTCTCAGGACCTCTTGAGGCTGTACCCTCATCCATGGTCACTCATATTTGGCTTAGAATAAATTGCCTTAAACATTTTACAGAGTTGGCTTTTTTTTTTGTCAACATGAGGGATCAGGAAACTATGGTTCTTGGTCCAAATATGGCTCACCACTGATTTTTGTAGATTAAGTTTATTGAAACACCATTACATCCATTTATTTCTAGCTACTTTTGTTCCATAACAGCAGAGTGGAGTGGTTGTAAAGAGAGTGTATGGCCCTCAAAACCTACAATTTTTACAATCTAGCTTTTTAAAGAGAATGTTTTCCAATTTCTGGCCTAAACATAACTAGTATAACTCACTTCAAGCTAGTTACCCTAAAAATTTTCCATGTATTATCCACATATACATTCAGAAGCAAAATGGTTATTGGATTTCACTGTCTAACTCCAAACTCACAGGACAATAGCAGACATAATCCTAAGAGAGTTTGGATTCAGTAGGTATGGAGTATTTTTGAGTGAAGAAAAAGTTTCAACATAGTTTTGGGGGAAGGAGATTTATTTGTGCTGGTGCCTTTTGAAAAAGTGTGTCCTGCTTTAAAGTGGACACCTGTGTTTCTATAAAAGTCCCTGTCCTCTGTAGAGTTTGTCGACATTATCAAACACTTACAACCCTTGGAAATACCTGTGTTAGAGGTATTGTGTGTTTGTGCTAGGTTGCTAGGTATTGGTCTCAACATGTATGTGTGTGCATGTACGTGTGTGTGTGTGTGCATGGGTGTATATGTGTCTCTGTGTGTGCGTGTTTGTGTGTGAGAGAGAGAGGACAGAGGAAAAGAGACAGAGAAGAGAGAGAAAGAGAGACTAGGAGAGAAAAAAAAATCAAGAAAAACTGGGAAACAGTTGGGTAAAGGCAAAATCCAGCTGGCTCCACTATTTTGGGATTTGAAGACATCTAATACATCCAGACTTTGGAAAACACTAAATGACAATTTGTTGGAACATGAGAAAAAAAGGAAGGCTTCAGGGCTATTATGCTCATAATAAGGAATTACTGTCATCACCATAGATGACTTCCCCATCAATGACCTCTTCAATAAATCTGGCCTGTGGGTCATCTTGAGTCCTTCTCAGTTGTGCACAAGCTCACTCGCCCTTATTCTTATCATCATTTGGAACTGCCTGATGTGTGCATCATGAATAGTAATCAGTTCAAGCTGTGCAAATGTGGGAATTGCTTTCTTGAGGCTGTGCTTGCTTCCCTGGCTTGAAGAGTGTACAGGCAGAAGGCGGGCAGTTCCTCATTACAGATGCTGTGGATGTCACTTGATCATTGCCTGGTATAGAATTGGTACTAAAAAAAAATTTACTGGATGATAAAACAAAGGGAGTGAGATTAGATAACACTTAAAGCCTGTTCAAGCCAATCCTGTAAATCTAATCCCCCTAAACTCTTTTGTGACATTTTAAATGTGACAAATACCATAGAGATGTTCACTGAGTCTGTTTCCTTTTCCTGGGCACATGGGAGGCCTTGTTCAGCCTTCTCTGAACCCTGAAAGATCAGTTCTTTCTTTTGTTTCTATGGCTACCAGAAAGCCAGCTTCGAAGATATTGGTGTCACAAGATGGAAGGTGTGGGGGTCCCTGAGTCATGTGTTGGAGAAGAGTCATGTGTTGTATGCAAATATATGCCCATTTGCATACAACTGCGGTGTGAGCAGAAAATAAAACTTAAGGCCACTCTGGTTTGGTGTTGTTTGTTGCGGCAGTTAATGTTCATTATCTATCTTGATGCATTTGTACTACATGGCTAAATTAGACAAAAGTAATTAATTTTAGGAAAGGAATACCTTGAGTTGAAAAATTACTTTCTGTAGAGCACTGAAAAATAAATGAACTATACCCACATGCACATAGTTGTAAACATATGTTGGGCAAAGGATGTCTCACACAAAAATGCATGCCATATGATGCCATTTATATAAAGCTCAAAATACAAAACTAAACAATATATTGTTTAGTAATACTGACATATGTGGTAAAATCAAAAAGCAAAGCAAAATGCAAGCTAGCGTTAACCTAGGGTAGGCCAGATGGAGGATGCTAGCAGGAAGGGTAACACAGAAATTTAAAACTCTTGGCAAAGTCCAATTTCTTAAAGCTATTTGGAACTACGATGTTTTTTACTTAATAATTTTATAGCATAAATATTTATCATATATTATTCTGTATATATGAAAAATATGATGGCATCAAATCCTATGCACATCTAACTTGCAGATTCAATCATACATGTATACTGAATATTCAATTATATATAATTATATATCATATATTCAATTATAGTTTGTGCAAATATACTTGATTATGTGCTGCATATTACTGCCTCTTGCTACAGATTTATGGACATATTACTGTAGAAGATTGTATAGACTCTATATACAAAACCTTGAATCTAGGAGATTTAAGGGGTTTTCAAAGATAATTTGGACAAATACAGATGTTTTCTTACTTGCTAACATTGAAGCCCAAGCCTTATAAGATGTGACTCTAATGTATGATGTGAATCATAGTGGGAAGTGTTTCCTAACCTGGGTCCCCAAATCTCTATAGATTCATAAGCTAGTTTTGGAAGTTTGAAATCGTAAGGAGTTATTGTCCATTTGTTTGCAAGTGAGAGCGCCTAAGCTAACAGGTTATTGTATTTGTTTTAGCCTGGAATTAAACAACTCAGGCTTGTTACGATACGTATTTCATGCTGTTCAGAAGTGCTGGTAAGCAATTTATCTGTTTTTGATTAATTAAACATAGGAAAACCCAATTTGTCACTAGTCTCAGCTTGGAAGATGAAATTTATCAAAGCATGAGGCCCATGGGAAGAAATTAATAAAAGGAATCCCTACTGGTGAAAAGGTTTAGAAACAAGGTCCTGTATTAATTCAAATTCAAGTGCATTTGTATTCATTCCTTGTTACGTTGTCCATTCATTCAACCAATATTTACTGAGTGAAAACTCTGTGGCAGTTAGTTCTGAACACGGCGGGTAGGAGAGTGAGCAGATCCAGTATTCCTAACTACCAGTATAGGCTGGGTCTTTTTTTTTTTTTTTTTTTTATACTTTAGGTTTTAGGGTACATGTGCACAATGTGCAGGTTTGTTACATATGTATCCATGTGCCATGTTGTTTTGCTGCACCCATTAACTCGTCATTTAACAATAGGTGTATCTCCTAATGCCGTCCCTTCCCCCTCCCCCCACCTCACAACAGTCCCCGGAGTGTGATGTTCCCCTTCCTGTGTCCATGAGTTCTCATTGTTCAATTCCCACCTATGAGTGAGAACATGCGGTGTTTGGTTTTTTGTCCTTGCAATAGTTTACTGAGAATGATGTTTTCCAGTTTCATCCATGTCCCTACAAAGGACATGAACTCATCATTTTTTATGGCTGCATAGTATTCTATGGTGTATATGTGCCACATTTTCTTAATCCAGTCTATCGTTGTTGGACATTTGGGTTGGTTCCAAGTCTTTGCTATTGTGAATAGTGCTGCAATAAACATACGTGTGCATGTGTCTTTATAGCAGCATGATTTATAGTCCTTTGGGTATATACCCAGTAATGGGATGGCTGGGTCAAATGGTATTTCTAGTTCTAGATCCCTGAGGAATCGCCATACTGACTTCCACAATGGTTGAACTAGTTTACAGTCCCACCAACAGTGTAAAAGTGTTCCTATTTCTCCACATCCTCTCCAGCACCTGTTGTTTCCTGACTTTTTAATGATGGCCATTCTAACTGGTGTGAGATGGTATCTCATTGTGGTTTTGATTTGCATTTCTCTGATGGCCAGTGATGTTGAGCATTTTTTCATGTGTTTTTTTGGCTGCATAAATGTCTTCTTTTGAGAAGTGTCTCTTCATGTCCTTTGCCCACTTTTTGATGGGGTTGTTTGTTTTTTCTTGTAAATTTGTTTGAGTTCATTGTAGATTCTGGATATTAGCCCTTTGTCAGATGAGTAGGTTGCAAAAATGTTCTCCCATTCTGTAGGTTGCCTGTTCACTCTGATGGTAGTTTCTTTTGCTGTGCAGAAGCTCTTTAGTTTAATTAGATCCCATTTGTCAATTTTGGCTTTTGTTGCCATTGCTTTTGGTGTTTTAGACATGAAGTCCTTGCCCACGCCTATGTCCTGAATGGTATTGCCTAGGCTTTCTTCTAGGGTTTTTATGGTTTTAGGTCTAACATGTAAGTCTTTAATCCATCTTGAATTAATTTTCGTATAAGGTGTAAGGAAGGGATCCAGTTTCAGCTTTCTACATATGGCTAGCCAGTTTTCCCAGCACCATTTATTAAATAGGGAATCCTTTCCCCATTTCTTGTTTTTGTCAGGTTTGTCAAAGATCAGATAGTTGTAGATATGTGGCATCATTTCTGAGGACTCTGTTCTGTTCCATTGATCTATGTCTCTGTTGTGGTACCAGTACCATGCTGTTTTGGTTACTGTAGCCTTGTAGTATAGTTTGAAGTCAGGTAGCGTGATGCCTCCAGCTTTGTTCTTTTGGCTTAGGATTGACTTGGCGATGTGGGCTCTTTTTTGGTTCCATATGAACTTTAAAGTAGTTTTTTCCAATTCTGTGAAGAAAGTCATTGGTAGCTTGATGGGGATGGCATTGAATCTATAAATTACCTTGGGCAGTATGGCCATTTTCACGATATTGATTCTTCCAACCCATGAGCATGGAATGTTCTTCCATTTGTTTGTATCCTCTTTTATTTCATTGAGCAGTGGTTTGTAGTTCTCCTGGAAGAGGTCCTTCACATACCTTGTAAGTTGGATTCCTAGGTATTTTATTCTCTTTGAAGCAATTGTGAATGGGAGTTCACTCATGATTTGGCTCTCTGTCTGTGATTGGTGTACAAGAATGCTTGTGATTTTTGTACGTTGATTTTGAATCCTGAGACTTTGCTGAAGTTGCTAATCAGCTTAAGGAGATTTTGGGCTGAGACAATGGGGTTTTCAAGATGTACAATCATGTCATCTTCAAACAGGGACAATTTGACTTCCTCTTTTCCTAATTGTATACCCTTTATTTCCTTCTCCTGCCTGATTGCCCTGGCCAGAACTTCCAGCACTATGTTGAATAGGAGTGGTGAGAGAGGGCATCCCTGTCTTGTGCCAGTTTTCAAAGGGAATGCTTCCAGTTTTTGCCCATTCAGTGTGATACTGGCTGTGGGTTTGTCATAGATAGCTCTTATTATTTTGAGATACGTCCCATAGGCTGGGTCTTAATGGGGAAGTGGTTAGTACTGCTGTCAAAAAGAAGGGGGCTAACTTACATGTTGGGAGGCATAGAACACAGTGGTCAAAAGCACCACTCATGGGGTCAAACAGATCCAGATTGAAGTCCCTTCCTAGTTATTTAACAACTGCAGAATTTTAGGCTTGGAACTTAACTTCTTAAAGACTCAGTTTTACCTTCTGCGGAATAGGATAGCTGTATCTGCCTCACAGGGTTATTGCCAGGAGTCAACGAGCTTGTAAACACTTGGCAGAATATCTGCATGTAGACCAGCCTCAATATGTTATCTATCTCGTATGTCAGTTCAAACATCTGTTAAACCAAACTAAATATGGCCTGAGAAGCATTCTGTACTTTCATATTTGAGTCCTTGTGGATGAACTGTAACCCAGCTTAATAGTCAGACAAAACTGAAAACCTAAATTAATAGTATGCACCTGTAACAATGGCCGAGTGTTGGCTAATGCTGGTGGCCATACTTCAACCACTCATAGACTGCTGAATGTTCAAACTGCGTTTCTGTACCTCACCTCCGATTCCGGTACGTCACTTTACCTTTTTTGTCTATAAATTTCTTCTGACCATGAGGCACCCTTGGGGTCTCTGTGAATCTGCTGTGATTCTGGGGGCTGCCCGATTCGCGAACTGTTCATTGCTCAGTTAAACTCCTTTACATTTAACTCGGCTGAAGTTTTTCTTTTATCACATCTCATCTAATCCTCAAGATAAAACTGACTGGATATTTTTTTTCACTTGTCTTCTTGAAATGTGAAAACTGGGGTCAGCGTGGTGAGACAACTTTTCTTAGGTGATACTGGGCCTCAAGAGCAGAGCTGCTGGAACTTGGACCTGGCTCTGTCCACTATCAAGGCCAGAGTTGTCTCTACTGTCCAATGGCGCCTCTATGCATCCTAACAGAGAAAGCTGTAAGAGTGGAACATATATCTTTTAGGCCAAAACTTCTGATGTGACCCTTTCCTCCCAGTCAATGATTCCCAACCTTGCATGGGTTACCTGGGGGAGGTGTATCATAGTCCCTGGGACATGGGGATAGCCAAGTTTCAAAAAGCATATAATTGCTTTGACTTGACTTTATAAAGAAACAGATAATATCTTAGCAATGGCTTTGTCCAGTCCATAATTTAAGAAGGAAAAAGCAGTTTATGTTTACACAAAAAAGGATGGCTTAAAAAAATAGCCTCTGCTCTCCTGGAGTTTCTTCAAGGACAGGTTCATCTCTTGGGCCTTTTTGCAGCTGCTGGATCTAGTCTAGGGAGCTCATGGGAAGATTCTGTAGAACCCAAATGTGGCTTAACAGTTGTGGTTTTAATATAGCTAACAGAAACTGTATGCGAATATAGATGTCTGCTGCATTTCCACATGCATGGCATTGGGTAGGAGTAGCTGCCTGTAATATTGTAGTTAGTCTTCTCCAAGTGAGTAATAGAGAACTACATTTCTGCTAATTATCATAACCAATTAGTTGAATTCAGAATGAAAAATCTTGACAGTGGATCCCACTGTTAAAGAATTACTAAATTAAAAGACGTGTGATGGTAGTTTCATGATCCACAGTGAAGAGACCAGGGAAAGTCCCCAGCAATAGAGTGTACATCTCACCTCAGAGAACCAGACCCGAGGACACCTGAGGATAGTAGGCAGGGTGTGAGGGGGTGCACAGGGCATGAGGCCTCTGCTTTGAGTGGAAAGAGAATGGCAGGGGCAATACTGCTTGGCTGTGGAGACTCCAGGAGCCCACGGCATCATGTTCTATTGCCTTGCAGATGGGTGTAGAAGCTGCACATATGCTAGGGGCTGATGAGGTCAGTGCAGGTATTTCTTGCAAGGATGCAAATGATGACTCTCAGAACTACAGAGCCAGGATGAGAAATTCAAGCCTTGTAGGACAAGAAAGTGTCAATAAGTCCATTTCCTAGATGAGGAAGCTGAGACTCAGAGTGGGAAAATGATGAAAGGCACAGCAGCTAGTGAGGCTCTGGAAGTCAAACCCAGACTTGAAATTCTTCCCCTAGTGCTCTTCTTTATCATTAATGCTTTAGTTTCCAGGAAAATCTGTGCCAGAAGCCCCAAAACCTACTTAGGTCACACTCTGAGCATTCTACGTCGGTCCACAGCCAGGCAGGAAAACAGGACCATGCCTGGTAGTTCAATGTGGGGAACTATTCAGAGTGGAGTGGCAGAGTGGGAAGTGGCAATTGAGACAACTCAGAGATTCACAATTGCAGGAAATCACATTATTCTTAAGGTCGTGACTAAGGGAGGAAAGTTTCTGACTGGAATCCGAGAGCTGTGCCACCTGCCAGGACCTGTAATCTTGGAGGAGGAACCAGCCAGGGAGAAAGAGAACCAAAGGCAGGGACGCTGTCTGGGGGAAGCTGGACCATGGAGGAATTGCAGCCAAGTGGGGGAGTCACTCCCAAAGTGGAGAGTGGGAGAAATATCCTGACTTCTTCCCTTCTCTAACCTCCATATTTCATGTCAGTGTTTTCCTCTGGGTGAAACTATGGAGAAACTAGTGAGTGAGGGATGCCAAGAAGTGTGGTTTGCAGGGATCAGAGCAGAGGAAGGAAAGGGCAAGAACTGGCGCTGAGAAAACAGGCAAATGGGCCTCCCAACAACCACTTGTCCTTATTGTGAGGGCTTTTTAAAGAGTTAACTCACAGATGAGATTGGGACATTTGTGAAAATTAGCGGGGTAGTCCTAGAAGCATTGAACCAGCGATTTATGGGGTTGGGATAGCAACAGTAATTAGCACAGGCATGCTGTGCCACAGAGCAGAATGGCACATAAGAATGAACACAACTGTGGTGTCAAATGGACCTGGATCCAAGTTTAGGCTCTTTCACTTCACTTGGGTGACTATGGGAAAGAAAGTCAACCACTGTGTATTCCGTTTTGTTTATCTTTATGATGGAGAAACTGAAACCTTCCTTGGAGAGCTTTTGTGATACATTGAACAGCATCTTCAACTTTGTTTGTTATGTATAGGTATTTAATAAATAGTAGCTCAGGCTTCGGCAGGGCTAACCTCCTATAACACTAACAAAACTGAATGTCATTTTGCATAATACTTGTACATGTCTCTGATTATTTTATGGGATAAAATAATGCAGAGATGAGCAATTCTATTCGTTTATGTTCTTAGTAGCAATATTTTATGAGTGACCACTTTTATACACTTGCATTAATTGTGAGTATTATCATTTTCAAATGCCTTCACGTTAACTGTTTTTTTGGTGGGTCATGTTCACGATCGCTGACTTGGACAAGTTAAGTGTAGAGGTAAAAACTGAGTAGAAGGTTACCTTGGCCATTGGTAATAATCGAATATAAGGATATTGTGATAGTTAATACTGAGTGTCAACTTGATTGGATTGAAGCATACAAAGTATTGATCCTGGGTGTGTCTGTGAGGGTGTTGTTGAAGGAGATTAACATTTGAGTCGGTGGGTTGGGAAAGGCAGACTCACCCTTAATCTCGGTGGGCACAGTCTAATCAGCTGCCAGTGTGGCTAGAATTTAAGCAGGCAGAAAAATGTGAAAAGGGAGACTGGCCTAGCCTCCTAGCCTACATCTTTCTCCCATGCTGGATGCTTCCTGCCTGCAAACATCAGACTCCAACTTCTTCAGTTTTGGAACTTGGACTGGCTCTCCTTGCTCCTCAGCCTGCAGATGGCCTATTGTGGGGCCTCGTGATCATGTGAGTAAATACTTAATAAACTCATATATATATATCTCATCGGAGACAAAGTAAGTCACTTCCACCTATGAGTCTGTAAAATCAAAAGCAAGTTAGTCACTTGCATACACACACACACACACACACACACACATACACACACATACACATATATTCCATTAGTTCTGTCCCTCTAGAGAACCCTGACTAGTAAAGATTTAGGTACCAGGAGTGGGGTATTGCTGAAAAGATACCCAAAAATGTGGAAACGACTTTGGAACTGTGTAACAGGCAGAGGTTGGAACAGTTTGGAGTGCTCAGAAGAAGACAAGAAAATGTGGGAAAGTTTGGAACTCCCTAGAGACTTGTTGAATTGCTTTGACCAAAATGCTGATAATAATATGAAGAATGAAATCCAGACTAAGGTGGTCTCAGATGGAGATGAGGAACTTGTTGGGAACTGAAGCAAAGGTGACTCTTGTTATGTTTTAGCAAAGAGAATGGTGGCATTTTGTCCCTGCCCTAGAGATTTGTGGAATTTGGAACTTGAGAAAGATAATTTAGGGGATCTGCTGGAAGAAATTTCCAAGCAGCAAAGCATTCAAGAGGTGACTTCCGTGCTGTTAAAGGCATCTAGTTTTATAAGGGAAGCAGAGCATAAAAATTTGGAAAATTGCAGCCTGACAATGTGATGGAAAAGAAAATCTCATTTTCTGAGGAGAAATCCAAGCCCGCTGCAGAAATTTGAATAAGTAACGAGAAGTAATGGGAAAAATGTCCCCATGGCATGTCAGAGGTCTTTATGGCAGCCCCTCCCATCACAGGCCTAGGAGGAGAAAGTTTTTTTGTGGGCCCCATGCTGTGTGCAGTCTAGGGATTTGGTGTCCTGTGTCCCAGCCATTCCAGCAATGACTAAAAGGGGCCAATGTAGAGCTTGGGCCATGGCTTCAGAGGGTATAAGTCCCAAACTTTGGCAGCTTCCACGTAGTGTTGAGCCTGTGAGTGTACAGAGGTCAAGAATTGGGATTTGGGAACCTCCACCTAGATTTCGGAAGATGTATGGAAATGTCTGGATGCCCAGGCAGAAGTTTGCCACAGGGGCAGGGCTCTCATGGGAGAACCTCTGCTAGGGCAGTGCAAAAGGGAAATGTGGGGTCAGAGCCCCCACACAGAGTCCCTACTGGAACACCGCCTAGTGGAGCCATGAGAAGAGGGCCATCATCCTCCAGACCCCAGAATGTTAGGTCCACTGACAGCTTGCACCATGTGCCTGGAAAAGCCAGACAACACCAGCCCATGAAAGCAGCTGGGAGGGAGGCTGTACCCTGGAAAGCCAAGGGGTGGAGCTGCCCAAGACCATGGAACCCACCTCTTGCATCAGTGTGACCCGGATGCAAGACATAGAGTCAAAGGAGATCATTTTGGAGCTTTAAGACTTGACTGCCCTGCTTGATTTCAGACTAGCATGGGGCCTGTAACCCCTTTGTTTTGGTCAATTTCTCCCATTTGGAATGGCTATATTTACCCAAAGCCCATACCCCATTGTATTTAGGAAGTAACTAACTTGCTTTTGATTTTACAGGCTCATAGGTGGAAGTGACTTACCTTGTCTCAGATGAGACGTTGGACTGAGGACTTTGAGTTAATGCTGAAATGAGTTAAGACTTTGGGAGACTGTTGCTAAGTCATGATTGGTTTTGTAATGTCAGGACATGAGATTTGGGAGGGGCCAGGGTGGAATGATGGCTTGGCTGTGTTCCCACCCAAATCTCATATTGAATTGTAACTCCCACAATTCCCATGTGTCATGGAAGGAACCTGGTGGGAGGTGATTGAATTATGGGGATGGGTCTTTCCTGCGCTGTTCTTTGTGATAGTGAATGAGTCTCATGAGATCTGATGGTTTTAAAAACAGTAGTTTCCCTGCACAAACTCTCTCTCTCTTTGCCTGCTGCCATTCATGTAAGACGTGACTTGCCTTCTGCCATGATTGTGAGGCTTTCCCAGCCACGTGAAACTGTAAGTCCAATTAAACCTCTTTCTTTTGTAAATTGCCCAGTCTCAGGTATGTCTTTGCCAGCAGTGCGAAAACAGACTAACAGATATAGGTAGTGTCTGGAGTAAAATATAGGCCATTCACTTAATCATTTATTATATTAATATTTTTGAAGTCTCTCCCAAGTGTGAAGCACTTGTCTTAATACTACCTTCTTGAAAGAAGAATAATAATAATTATTGCTTCTCTAGTGTTTATGATGTCCTGGGCACTGTCCTTAGTGGTTTAAAAATATTAACTCATCACAATCATCCAGTGAGATAGTTTCCATTATTACTGTCATTTTACAGATAAAGAAACAAGGTCCATAGAGGTAAAATAACCTGCTGAAGATTACTCAATTAGCAAGTGACCAAGCCAAGATTCAAACTCAGGCAGTGTGGCTCAAGAACCAGTGCCTTTGTTCTGTATACTCATCCTCTCCAGAAACTTACCTTAGGAGTAGTCTATATTCTATTTTCCTCTCACTCTATTCCTCATCCCTTCTGATGCCATTTTTGCAGGTGCTTCTGTCTTTAACTCATTTCAGCATTAACTCAAAGTCCACAGTCCAATGTCTCATCTGAGACAAGGCAAGTCACTTCCACCTATGAGCCTGTAAAATCAAAAGCAAGTTAGTTACTTCCTAGATACAAGGGGGTACAGGCTTTGGGTAAGTTATGGAAATAAGTTAAATCAACAGAGATAATTCACAATTTAAGTGAACTCTGCAAATTATACACATGATAAAATCCTACATCATCAGATTTACGGGTGAAACGTACAGTCAGTAGAGAGGAACAGGAGTGTGGGTATGGGAGAGTCTTCATTTCCTGTAGAGTTACAGCTTTATTTCTGGGATCTTTGTTAATCTGACATCTATGAGAATTTTTAATCTATGTTCATGATGTCGGCATCATTGTCATCTCTACTGAGGTCATGCTAAATAGTATTTCCTATATTTTTCCATCACTCCAGGGGTGCACAATGGTGTTAGTGTTCAGCACTTCTGTGTCAACTTCTAATTTACTTACACGTGTGGCTGATGAAATTTTAGTGTCACCCATGAAGCGACACGGTTTGGCTTGATCCTGTACTCACTGTTGATGAAACCTTCAAATTCTTTATCCGCAGGTTCTTTCTCAAACATCTCTGTAGTCCAAAGACTGTGACAAGCATGTGTAAATGTTGATGTATTAATATTGTGCCAAGCATTAGCTGCTATAGAAATGGCCACCTCAACTCTTTTAGCATGTCTGAGATTTCCAGGCTTCTGTTAATTACAGGAAACATACAGCT
Organism: Hylobates moloch; assembly: GCF_009828535.3. Lineage (NCBI taxonomy): Eukaryota > Metazoa > Chordata > Mammalia > Primates > Hylobatidae > Hylobates > Hylobates moloch. The sequence goes on from NW_026652284.1 coordinate 106,143,246, forward strand.
ACAGGAAAAAAAAAAGGTAGAGAGGAGTCTATGCTTGCCCTCCATGGAGTGTAAAATTTCTTGGCCCACAAGGCTGTGTTATAGATATAACATTGAGGAGCACACTAAATGCTAAAACATTATTTTCCCCAATAAGTTTAGGAAGAGAATGTGTGGAGCAATGATCAGGGACAACAAAACTACATTTTTTTTTTTCCAGTCCAGGTTGCCAGCAATTAACTTAAGCCATGGGGCAAGAGCAGGTGTTGAATCAATCAGAAAGTTTTTATCTGTTCACTCAAACTTTCTTGTCTGCATAGCAACAATAGGTGAGTTTTGTACATCATTTAAATATCTCAGATGTTTGCTCTTCCCAGTCAGTCAACCTAATTTTTCCTGTAGAATTGGCACATCTGAAAACACTCACTCTGGCTCTGTGTCCTTAAAACTTGCTGGAATTCTCTTGTCAGTCATTGCTGAGGTTTTCCTAGAAACATTGATTGCACCAGTATAGAGCTGTTTCATCAGGATTTGCAAATTCGTTCAGGATTAAGGTTTTTACCAGATATGATCCTAGCAAATTTACACACATAATTCTCAGCTGCTTCATGATCAAGAGAAGCCTTTTCACCACATATTTTCAAATATTTTACCCCATGATACTTGTGAAGCTTCTGAAGTCAACTTTCTGAATATTTACATTCACCTTCGATGTTCACTCCCTCATGGAATAGCCTAGCTGGTTCCATGATTAGTAAATAATTCAGTGGCACACATCTTTTTTTTGTTTTCAAATCTAATAAACACAAAACCAAGATCTTCATATTTTCCCCAGTGTAAGATTTCACTAATTTTTCTCTAGCTCTTGGTTGTCATTGTTGCTATAAAACATCAACAAATCGTCTTTTAGTTTAAAAAAATTTGCATATGGTAGAGGTTCCTGCATTATATTGTAGTGGATACCTCACATATACACCATTACTTCTGCAAAAACTCCCCTTTCTTTGTTATCGACCAAAATAACACTTCTTCACAAAAATAACACTTCTTCCTTTTTTTGGTCTCTATTATTGGTAGAGTTATCTTGGCTTTTGTTGTTTGACATTTTCAGAGTGCAATTAAAAGCTGCAAAACTCCCACAATACATCAAAAACATCAGCTAGCAGCAAAGGCACATGCAACTCACAGAAGTACTGAGATAAAACTGGCATCAAATGTCAGTTCAGGTCTTGTTTTGTCACCATATTAGTTTTGTCACCAAACTTGCAAACAACACCAACACCTCTTAGTTTTCAGGTATTTTTGGATTCTGGAATTATGAACACAGGATTATAGGTCATGGTTTCATTTGACAAATGTAGAAATTGAGGATTGGCAAGATTATCTGGTTTGGATATTTCTAGGAATTCCTCATTACAGTTCAGTTTTGAAGTTAGACAGACTGAATTTTGAATGATACACTTACACACTTCATTAAGCTTTGTGATTTGGGCACATTGTTCACACTTTATGTGCCTATTTCTTCAATAGTAAAATGGAAATGCTAATTCTTACCTTGAGAATTACCAAAAGTATTGAATCACATAACATATTCAGGGCATAATCTGATAATTAACAGACGTAATGCTCTCTTTGCTCAGAACTGTTCTTCCATATTCAGGAATCAATGAGAACTTATACACTAACTAGAAGGATGAAATCATGCGAGTAGCTGAATGGACTTTTAAAAACTCCTATTGGATATAATAGTTTCCGAAGTCAAGCCTTTCTGTTGAGGAAGTCAGGCTTTTGGAGAGAGTTGTAGTTTTCTTCTAGGATAAAACCCTATCTTTGATTATCAAAAGCCAAACAGCCCAGACGACTAATCTATAAAGCACAGATTTTATTCCATAGATAACAGCATGTTATGAAGGGAGGATGGTATGAGAACATTTTCTCCCCAAAGCCATAATAAGTAACCTCAAAGAATATCTCCCCCACCAAAAGCAAAAGAGTTGAGTAATGGTGAACATTTCTGAGAGGACTTTGAGCCTCATTCCTGGGCTGAATCTGTTTGTATTGGGGTGGGGAAAGGAAATTGAAACTTAGGATAGTTTTGGGGGACTTGGGAACAGATGGGCCTTGTGTGTGAACTGTCATGACACAGAAAACCCATAAAGTTCTTGAGAACTTTATATCAGCAAAAACATCACCAGCTTGTACTGAAATGGAGTACTACCTAAGACAGTTGGCCTTCAAAATTCTACTGGCTGGAAACAAGCTGATAAAATGACTCAGCTATAAGCAGGTGCTCTCTTATATGGAAAACTAAAGATCTCTGAGAAGATGGAGCTTGAAGCCCAGAGGGGCAGGCTTGAATGCAGAGAGTAGAGCCAAGATCCCAGAGGGGGCTTCACAGGCTTTGAAAGCTGGTGGAGTTAGCCTGGCTGGAATTCAAAGTTATTTGACTTCTTTTTCCCTTCCATTTTCCCCTACTTTTGTAAACAGTAATGTTTATAAATGTTATTTTGGCTTTCTCAGCGTTGTATTTTGGGAACAGATGTTGTTTCTTGAGTTTCACAGATCCAAGAGCAGATTTGATTTACATGAGGTTTTGAACTTTGAGTTGATACTGTAATGGGCTGAAGCTTTTGGGGATTTTGGGATAAGGTGAATGCATTTTGCATGTGATATGGTTGTGAATCTTTTGGGCCAAAGGCAAAGTGTAGTTACGCTGAATAATGGGTCCTCAGAGACGTTCCCATCCTGATCCCTAGAACCAGAGAATTATTATCGTACATGGCAGAAGGACATTGCAGATGTGATGGACACTCACGTAGAGAGATTATCTTATTGGGGTCAATCTAATCACATGGGTTCTTAAAAGCAGAGATCGTTTTCTGACCTTGTTCAGAAAAAGAGATGTGGTGATGGAAGCAGGGTTAGAGAGAGGTTACGCAACTGGCTTGGAAGGTGAAGCAAGAGGGCTGCAGGCTAAGGAATGAAGACAGCCTCTAGAAGCGGGAGAAGGCAAGGAAGTAGATCTCCCCTAGAACATCCAGAAAGAAATGCAGCCCTGTCGACATTTTGATTTTAGCCTAATAAGATCTATTTTTGACTTCTGACCTCCAGAACCATAAGATAATAACTTTGTGTTAAGTCCCTAAACATATGGTAATTGGTTATGGCAGCAATAAAAAGCGAATGCACTTGCAAAGGACATGAACTCATCCTTTTTTATGGCTGCATAGTATTCCATGGTGTATATGTGCCACATTTTCTTTATCCAGTCTATCATTGACGGGCATTTGGGTTGTTTCCAAGTCTTTGCTATTGTGAACAACACTGCAAAAACCTTATGTGAGCAGGTGTCTTTAGCTGGAAACCATCATTCTTAGCAAACTAACACAAAAACAGAAAACCAAACACTGCATGTTCTCACTCCTAAATAGGAGCTGAACAATGAGAACGCATGGACACAGGGAGGGGAACATCACACACACAGGGGCCTGTCAGCAGGTGGGGGGCTAGGGGAGGGATAGCATTAGGAGAAATACGTAATGTAGATGACGGGTTGGTGGGTGCAGCAAACCTGTGTAACAAACCTGCACATTCTGCACATGTATCTCAGAACTTAAAGTATAATAATAAAAATAAAAAATAAAAAAAGTGAATGCCAGTCATACCAGTGTATTTCTCATAGGGATATTGCCCTTTGGAAAGCAGCTAAAAGCCATCACTAAAGATGTTTGGAGTTGAGAGATTCCAATCAAAGACTCCATGGAATAAGTAGCATATGAGCTGGGCACAGGCATAACTGACAGAGGAGACTTTCTGGTGTAATCGAAGACGCAGTGGCTTGGACAGATATGCAGGGTGCAAGGAGGGAATCAGTGGCCACCTGGAGTGTTATCCATTAAAAGGGCCAGACACTTTCTGCCTGCTGCTTTGAGACCCTTTTAGTTACTGTGCCTCTGGGACTAGGAACTTCAAAATATGTTCCAGTCAGAGTTTTTAAATCACACTGTTCATTATCATCGCCCTTGGGAGGCTTGGTGATTTTCATGCACACAGTGAAGACCCTGTGAACTGTTACTCCCTAAGATGTCATTCTTGGTCCTAGTTCCTTTGTCAACTTCTGAGTAACCTTGGGCAAATCATCGACCATCTCCTGAACTCCTGGGTTTAACTTCTTCTTTAAAAGGATAGCAGAATCAATCTCCTTCTCTTCCCTTTTTATTTTTTATTTTTGCCACTCTTGCATTTTCCCCAATGTTCTACTTCCCGGCTCCTGAAAAAGTGAGATTATGATTTAGGAACTGTCTGTTAAAGGCTTTAAACTTTTGTGTAGGTGATTCTCCAACTTATTTGGAAGGTAGTGCCTCCGGAAGGCATAACACTCTTTGAAGAACACCATTAAACACTGATATATTTAATTCCAGGATATGCAATAGGAACAGTTTTACTTCCAGACAATATGACAATCTGTGTACAATTTAAAAACCACAGTCCTGAGTATACACGTCCATGAAAAGAACAAGCTGTTGGTCTAAACATGACCAGCTGTGTCTGAGTTTTCCTGGTAATATTTCTATGCTTATTCACTTATTTTTTCATCTGCCAGTACTTTAGGTAGCAGATGTCTAAAATCTAATAAAAATATATCTGGGAAGAAAACTTGAAATACAAAATTATGGTAGTAAATTATTTATTCTTCCTGAGAATTGAAAAAAATGAGCATTTTTTTTTTTTTTTTTTTGGTTTCATGGCAGAACTTCTGGGTCAAGTATTCAGAGACCTGGCATTCAGGAAACACATGTTTGGGAATTCTCATTACACTCAGTTCATAATGAGATTCCTGAGTGGAAAAGGCCAATATACTATTTTTCTCTGTGTTTCTGATTATATTTGAATTGTTACTGTCTCTCCTCACTATTTAATAATAGTTAATACTGAACACTCACTGTTTCTCAGATGCTGCGTTAACTTCTGAGTTCAGACTGGGATCCTATTATTATTATCCCAGTCTTATAGAAGAGATAGTGAATCTCATAAAAATTATCTGCTCTAGATTACAGAGCTAGTATGGGGGCCAGGCACTGTGGCTCACACCTATAATCCCAGCACTTTGGGAGGCTGATGCAGGAGGATTGCTTGAAGCCAGGAGTTTGAGACCTGAGTAACATAGTGAGACTCCATCTCTACAAAAAAAAAAAAGTTAGCTGGGCATGGTGGCACACATTTATAGTGCTGGCTACTGGGGACATTGAGGTGAAAGAATCACTTGAGCCCAGAAGTTCAAGGCTACAGTGAGCTATAATTGAGCCACTGTACTCCAGCCTGGGTGACAGAGTGAGACCCTCTGTCTAAAAAAACAAAATAAAAATAAAAAAATAAAGAGCTAGTATTTAAATGTATTAGTCTGTTCTCACACTGCTATAAAGATACTACATGAGACTGAGTAATTTATAAACAAAAGAGGCTTAATTGACTCACAGTTCTACATGGCTGAGGAGGCTTCAGGAAACTTACAATCATGTCGGAAGACGAAGGGGAAGAAAGGCACGTCTTACATGGTGGTGGAGAGAGAGAGCAAGGGGGAAAGTGCCATGCTTTAAAACCATCAGATTTCACTAAAACTCCCTCACTATCATGGGAACAGCAAGGGGGAATCTGGCCCATGATCTAATCACCTGCCACCAAGTCCCTCCCTCGACATGTGAGGGTTACAATTCGAGATGAGGTTTGGATGGGGACACAGAGCCAAACCATATCAGCAGGGAAGCCAAGATGCAAACCCCGGGCCTGATTCCAGAGCCCAATCCTAGAGCCTTGAACCCCTGCTCTCAACTCCCTACTTCTAAAGCTGTGTCTCATTTCTTCCCTCTTGGTGAAGCCTCTCCCTATGTCCATCCACGTCCACACCCCACCCCAGGTGCACTAACCTCTCCCAACCTGAGATGTGCCTAGTTTATCCTCTCTCTCCCCAGCCAATATGGCACCTCCTGTAGGTTACTCCACTGGCAGCTCCTGGACCATCAAGCACTGTATGACCCTATGGGTCACATTGTGAGCTGGAGAACAGAGCAGAGTAGCAGAGAGAGAACCCACCTTTGCCAAAGGGGGCCCCTCTTTCTCTTTGCCTGGTTGACTCAGTTTCAGCGCACATGTCAACTTTTTGGAGAGCCATTCTCAGATCTTACTGCCTGAAAATGTCTCTCTTTCCCCAGATACCACTCTGTTTTATTTCTCCCATAGCACATATGACTACCAGGAGGTTCTCACTTACTTACTCATGTGTTGTCTGATTCTACTCCCCAAGAATGAAACCTCCAAGGGAACAGGGACCTAAATGATCTTGCTCACATCTCTACCTTCAGTGCCTAGAGCAATGATTGTCATATAAAATGTACTCAAGCATTTGTGGAAGAAATGCATGAATAAATATTCTAAAATGTTTTTGAAATGCTTTATTTATTAAATAAACATTGAGTATCTACTTTGTGCTGGACGTTCTAGGTGTCAGCAATACAGTGGTGAACTTTGTAAACCAAACCACTTTAAAAAAATATTGACTCTGTATCTTCAAAAACTCAACAATGTGACCATTTTTCAAAATTGTGGTGAACGTAACATTTCAGTTGCTGAGATCTATGCTTTTGTCCTGACATAAGCATAAATGGTGCTCCTTTGACTCTCAAAATGCCCTGGGCCCTGGCTTGGATGATAAATTATGTGATCACCCTAGTTAAACCTGAGTTATTAATGCACTACAAACTAGTAGGCAAAGTAAAACCGTGGTATGAGTTAGTCAAACAATGGGTCTGGTCATTGTGCATGAAATTCATCTTGTGATATTGCTATTGAAGGTGAAACAACTCAGACTGGCCTAAGCAAATGTATAAAGGGGAGTTGATGGGTCTGCATACCTGAAAAGTCTGTCTCAGACATGGTGGGATCGAGTTCTCAAACTCCAAGTTGCCCTCCTCATCCCAGAGAAGCTCCAGGCTCATTTTTCCTAATACAAATGGTAGCAGCAGCCCCTGTCTCATCTCAGTCAGTTGAAGTCCACCAGAAAAAAGGCCAGAGCCTTTTCCAGGAGCCATTGTAGGGACACTGACCTTCACTTTGTATTATGCAGCTTGGGTCATTTACTCCTCTTCATCTCCCAAGGAAAGATGATATGTTGATTGACTAAGGTGTGGGTTATGCTTTCCATTCTTGTAGCTGAATGTGGCTTCCTACCCAGACCATGCATCCTAAGGTTGGAGGAGCAGTAAGCTCAAAAATGAAAATCAAGAGATTTGTCAGAGGAAAAGAGAATGTATTCAGAATACCAGTGAGGAATCCAAAGCATCATCTATAATGTGTGTGTTTGTATGTTTGTGTATGTCTGCATGTGTACACATATATGTTTTTGGAATAATCAGCTATCTTACTAAGCTCGAGCAGTGCCTTTAATCAAACAATCTTATATCTGGACAATGTCTTTCTCAGGTTGCTGTTTTATAGATCTGAATAAAGCTCCATTTTTCCATCCTATCACCACCTCATGTAAGAGTCCTTTACTATCCTTATAGCATATGGCACACACATCTACTATATTTATACCCATCGGTTCACTCGAAGCACTTCCATGTACAGATATTCAAGTTGTGCACCACACATAAACTATGATGTGAGTTGTGCAATATTGTGGCCCTATGTAATCTTCATAGAAACTCTCTTAGCAGATGGAGAAAATGAGTTCAGTCAAGTTAATTGATTTCCTCAAGGTCATCGTCCAAATCCTGTTCTTTTACTAGAGAACCTGGTCAACTCCAACCAGTTTGGAGCAATAAAGAGTTCTTATTTGTTTTACCTGGGAAAGAAGCAATTACTGTTTACCATTAGGTCCTCTCTGTACTTTTAAATACAAATTTTCACTGAAGACTTGGAAATTATAATAAGGTGTTCTCATTTTCATTTTACATTTAGACAGATTAAGCAGAGAACAAGTTTAAAGAATTAGTGAGCCATCTGTGTTGTTCATACCCTTAAGTACAGAAGTTCATAGACATAATTCATTCTCTGAAGAAGTATGCAAGGCACTGGAATTTCTGAATTTTTCTGGGATCTCTTTGTTCTCAGTCTTAGGCATTTCACAGTTCTCAAAATCAAACAGGGAAAGAAACCTGAGATTTTAGAGTTGTGGTTCTTGAATATCAGTGCTCTTAATAATCACTATGAGTACTACTTAAAAATAGAAATTTCCAGTCTTTATTCCAAGAGATTATGATTCAATAAGTGTCTTAAATCTGCATTTTAAAGAAGCCCTCTAGTGAGTGTGATGTGATGATTCCACAAACGTTCTTTAAGAAATAGGGGTTTTGAAATATAATTTTCCAATAAAAATGAGATAAGTCACTCTCCTTTTCTGCATGCATTCAATATCCACTGAATACTGATGCTAATAATGGTCACAGTCTTAGATGTGCATAGTTTTTGGATTTCCAAAACGATCTGTCATTTTCTTTTCAGTATTCACTCAAATAATGGTTTAGAAAAAGTTCTCTCTTTCAAAAGCAGACAAATATGTAAAGGCCAGAGGAGTGAAGGCCCTGGGTTCCAGGGAAGGTTTTTGGACTCAATGTGTCTTTCCTTCTGAGATATCCATTAGGATGAAAGAGGCAAGCTGGAGCTCAGGCATATGGTCTTTTATCTTTATATAGAAGTGACAGCAGAGAGATACTTACGTCGACATCAGCAAAGAAGAGGTGGGAAGCATTCTGGTGCATCAATAGCGCATCTCTCTGCTTTCTTACTTCCCTGTCAAACCAAGAGGCAGCGATTTTCCCTCTAAAGGTGTTGCACGAGAATGGCAAAGCAAATATAAAAACTCTGCCACAGCCTTGGATGAAAGATAGAAAAGGAGCTAATACTGATTTTGTGTCTACTTTGTAACACACGGGGAAACCGAGGCTCTGATAGATTAAGTAGCTTAACCAGGATCATATAGCTAGCATTCCCAGTTATCTCTTATTGCTAATTAACCACTCTAGAACTTAGGGCCTTAAAATGGCAATGCATTATCACATGTCCGAGTTCTGTGGATTGGCTGAGCTGAGCTGGGTGGTTTCTTCCTTGAGGTTTCTCACATTTTGTGGTCAGATGGCAACGGGGGCTAGAGCCATTTGAAGGCTCAGCTGAGCTAGAGGCCCAAGATGTCTTTTCACTCACATATGTGCTGGCTTGGTGTTCTTTGCCCTTTTCCTATGTCACATCTCATCCTCCAAGGTCTTGGTTTGGATTTCTTATAGCACAGTGGACTCAGGGTAGTCACACTACTTATGTTATGGCTAGCTTTCAAGATAGAAGAAAGAAGAAGCTCTTAGGCCAGTTACGGCTATGCTTGGGGCTAAAAGAAGATTATTTCTACCATATCTTATCAGTCAAAGCTGTCACAGTGTTTTCCAACTCCAAGGTGGTGGAGAAATACACCTTCTCTCTTGATGAGAGGCTGGCAAGCTCACATTGCAGAAGAGCATGTGCGATGGGACATATTGTTGCAGCTATCTTGAGATAAGTTCAGTTTGCATGTGAGAAGGATGCAATTGATAACCAGAACATCTAGTAGTAATAATTACTAACTCTAGACACTCTACCAGGTGTATCATATATATCTATATCATGTACATATTGTGTATATATATCTCAATACAATACAATAACCCTACAAAACTAGAATTCATACTATTACCCTATTTTATAGATGAATAAATCAAGTTATAAAGGAGTTAATAAGTTGCTCTAGGAACCTACCATGTGGTAGACCTAGAATTCAAGACAAGTAGCCATGCTGATTCATATCTGAGTCCAAAGCCCATGCTCTTCCCCTATTTCACACTGCTTCGTCATTCCCTAGCCTTGGCTCATATGAACCAACTAAGACCTTTCTAAATATAACAGAACTCTTTCAGGGTGCAATTACGGAGGAGGAGCAGGGATGAGCTCAGTTTGTAGAAAAATACACGAACTTGTTGGGAGGTGGATTTGGGGATGCAGGAAGGCTGGAGTTCCAATTACTTCTCTCTATTCTGTTCTAAATTTTCCAAACTCTTAACTGAGAACACGTCCTGTGTGAAAGTGGGAGGAGCCCCCAAAAAGCTCATTTGAGCTGGTGTGTAGAACTGCAACTTGAGCAGTTATGATTTCATAAGACCACAGGGGCAACCACAGAGAAGACGGTAGATCACAGAAGATAGTTCTGTGCCTCAGGGCTTGGAAAGAGCTCATTCCACCTGTCATTGGATGTCCTAAAAGCTTCTGAAAAGAATAACTGGGTAACTGGATGGCTGGACTGGCTCATGCCCTGAGACTTTTTGCAGCTGCAAGCAAATGCCTTGAATTTTGATTTTCTCTTTAGAAAGAGGAGAGACAATGGCCAGGATATCTACCAAATGAAAGAGATTGTTCTGGCTTTGCCAACTGGCTGGCTAAGCTTCCATACTCCATTAGCAGAATGAAATTACATTATTGGCCTCAGTACTTTTGGAAGGCTTATGATATGATTTGGATGTTTTTTCTCTCCAAATCTCATGTTGGGTTGTGAACACCAATGTTAGAGGTGGATCTGGTGGGAGGTATTTGGTTCATGGGAGCAGACCCTTCATGAATGTTGTGTTAGTCCATTTTCATGCTGGTGATAAAGACATACCTGAGACTGGGCAATTTACAAAAGAAAGAGGTTTAATTGGACTTACAGTCCCATGTGGCTGGGAAAGCCTCACAATCATGGCAGAAGGCAAGGAAGAGTAAGTCATTTCTTATGTGGATGGCAGAATGGATGTCAGGAGGCAAAGAGAGAGAGCTTGTGTAGGGGAATTCCTCTTTTTAAAACCATCAGATCTCACGAGACTTATTCACTATCAAGAGAACAGCACAGGAAAGACTTGCCTCCATGATTCAATTACCTCCCACCAAGTCCCTCTCATAATGCATGGGAATTCAAGATGACATTTGGGTGGGGACACAGCCAAACCATATCAAATGTCATGGTGCCCTCTCTGTGGTAATGAGTGAGTTCTTGCTCTATGAGTTCACATGAAATCTGGTTGTTGAAAAGAGACTGGCACGTCTTTCTCTTTCTCTCTTGCTTTCTTGCTCACCATGTGATGCATCTGCTCCCCCTTCACTTTCTGCCATAATTAGAAGCTTTCCAAGGCATCACCAAAAGCAGATGCCAGCACCATGCTTCTCGTACCGTCTGCAGAACCATGAGCCAAAATAAACCTCTTTTTTTTTTTTTAAATAAATTACCCAGTCTCAGGTATTTCTTTATAGCAATGAAGAACAAACTAATACAGCTTCTGTGGTTCCTTGTGGGGTTTTCCTTTCTCTTTCTTCTGCTTTTGCATTGTCTTTGCCTGGATGAGCTAGTGTCTAGAAGAGTGACCAAGATGTAGTTAGCCCTCAATAAACATTGACCATATAAACAAACTCCTCTATCTTCTACTTTGCAACATTCAGCAATATTCAATAGGTAATATGTGACTTTCCTTCCAATTCCCAGGGCTGATGATTGCCTAGTAATCACCAGTACAAGAGTCTTTGTTGTTAACAGTCAGAATTTTAATTGGGACAATACTATACCAGGCCACTATTAAATATTTTGAACATCAAGTCTGCCTCCACCTACAGACCTCTTTGCTCCCTCATAAATCTTTTGTCTCAGTAGCACAGTGCAATGGAAATCTTCTTAAAAAGTTAATATTACAGGGTGACAATACATTAATGCCATATCCAATTAATTATCAGCAACTTAGTATGTTGAGCACCTAATAGGTGTTTAATATTTTTCTGCAAAAGAGGAGTTGGTGGTGGTTGGGTCACCAGCTTGCTGCTTTTTGATACGAAGTCCATAAATTCAAAAACTGAGGAGACTTGTGTATATTTTAAGTACCTGAAAAAAATACTTACCAGTTATTCATTCGTCCAAACGCTAGCTTAAGCACTTGGCATAAGCATGACAGGAGGCATTAATAAAATGGTAAAATCCAAGTTTTAGAGTTAATCAGGCCTGGAATTTAAATTGAACTCTGCTTCAAATTAGCTCTGTGACCAGGACCAAATGACAACTTCAGGGAGTCTTGGGTTCTTCATCTGCCAAACGGGAATAAGTAAAATGATCTTTATTATTACTATTTTATTAAAACATGGTTTCTGCCCTGGATGGACTTATAGTCTGTTTCAGGAGGTAAAATTGTATTTTCAATATGAAACATCAAATTTCCAAGGAGATATTCTGTCCCTTGCAGAAAAGAGTACACCTAACAGAGTTCAGAGGACTATCTTCTTGTAATTCTCTGACTTCCTTGCTCCTGACCCACTCAACCACTCTTTCCTTACATTCAAGCTTTTCTGCTTTGCTCTCAACAGACACCTTCTTATTTGTAGCCTCTTCTTGGCCTGTTCCATTCATTTTCCACCTTAAGTAAAACCTGACTGTGTCATGGGCCACATGAATGCCTGTATACACAGTAGGGTGCATTAGAGGAGAGGAGCCCCGAGTTTAGGGAACCTGAATCTTGTATAATGGACAGTAAGCATTTCTGTCCTGTTCTCTGGAGGACAACATTCTACGTTCCAAGACTGTTTATTATAAAAACATGCTGGAAAAGATAGTTCGGAACACAGAGCAGTTAGTGCTTTGCCCATAGGTGTGCAGAAATGGGAGAGACCTATAGAGGAATTGTCTCCCCCAAAGACCTTTTTCTCTTCCTTAAAATCCTCGTCTTGTTTCTTGCCTACCTTTCTGGCCAATCTCTCTCGGTCTAATTTTTAGGCTCATCCTTCTCCACCTAGTGGTAGATATTGGAACTCCTTGAGGCTTGGTCCTAGGCTCTTTCCTCTTCTCATTCCAAATGGCAATCTTATCAAAGATTACAACTTTGATTTTCATTGCATGTCAGTGGCCTTTGCCAATTAATATCTCCAGATAATATTCCTCTCTGAACTCCAGGCCCATGAGATCCTTGCTGAGATATTTGAAAAGCAACTCAAACACCACATGATCAAGGCTGAATTTATAATTTTTCCCTTGCTTCCACTGTCACCGTCTTGGTTCCCTTTCATAGTTTCTACTTTAGTGAAAGGCAGTTGCAAAATCCAGAAACTGATGAGTCATTCTTTCCATTCCCCCTCTCTCTCAGTCCTATATCCAATTCACTGGCAATTACTGTTTAATTTAAATTCCTAAATATTACTTCAATCATTTTATTTCCCTTTAAATACACTTCTCCCACCTCAGTCTGATCCACTATAATTTCTCAACTGTAGGTCACTTTTCAGTGGGTCATTTCTAATCATTCAATCCTCCCCTTACCCTCTTGTTCTTTCCATCATCTCTTAACCTGATTTATTATTTATCCATCCCATCCATCACAATCTGAAATAGTAAACAGCCCCAAAGTTGTTATCTATTGACTTCCTTTTCATAAGAACATAAACCCCGTGATGGTTAATTTTATGTGTCAACATGATTGGGCTATGGGAGGTCCAGATAGTTGGTTGAATGGTATATCTGGATGTGTCTGTGATGATGTTTCAGGAAGAAATTAGCATTTTAATTGGTGGACTGAGTAAAGCAGATGACTCTCCGCAGTGTAGGTGGATATCACCCAATCCATGATATATATAGCCAAGGCTATATAGCCTTGGGCAGTCGGTTAACATCTTAAGGCCTCAGTTTACCAATTTATAGAGTAGGGGCAATGAAAGTAATAGTGCTTACCTTGTAGAGGTGTTGTGAGGACTAAATGAGTTAATCCAGGCAGAGTGCTGAGAGTTGTACCTGGCACAGAGACATTTAGTCACTGTTGGGCAATCATATCTCTGCACTCTCATCTCTCTATCTGTGCTTCTTACTCATGATCTTTTTTTCAGTTCTTTAAAAAAATTTTTATTGATGCATGATAATTGTACATATTTATGGGATATATGTGATATTTTGATACATGCATACAGTATGTAGTGATCAAAAATCAGGATATTTAGGATATCCAGCACTTTGAACATTTATTACTTCTTCTTTGTGTTGGGAACATTTCAAATCTTCTCTCCTAGCTATTTTGAAATATGCAATATATTGTTGTTAACTCCAGTCGTCCTATTGTGCTATTGAACACTAGAACTTACTCCTTCTATTTAACTATGTGTTTGTACCATATAACCAACATCTCTTCATCCTCCCCTACCCACACACTCTTCCCAGCCTCTCATAACCATCACTCTACCCTTTACTTCCATGAGATCAACTTTTTTCGCTTCCACATATGAATGACAACATGTGACATTTGTCTTTCCATGCCTGGCTTATTTCACTTCACATAAATTTGTCCAGTTCTATCCATATTGCTGTAAATAACAGAATTTCCTTCTTTATGGCTGAACAGTATTCCATTTGTATCTATACCACATTTTCTTTATCCATTCATCTATTGATGGGCACTTAGGTGATTCCGTGTCTTTACTATTGTGAACAGTGCTGCCATAAAAATAGGAATGCAGATATCCTTTTGTTACACCGATTTCTTTTCCTTTGAAGAAATACACAGCAGTGAAATTGCTGGATCACACATCAGTGCTACTTTTAGTTTTCTCTGGGAAACTTCCGTACTGTTTTTCATAATGGCGGTACTAGTTTACATTCCCACTTTCAGTGTATAAGAGCTCTCTTTTCTCTGCATCCTTGCCAGCATTTATTACTTTTTGTCTTTTTGGTAATAGCCATTCTAACTGGGGTAAGATGATACCTCATTGTGGTTTTGACTTGAATTTTCCTGATGATTAGTGATATTGAGCCTTTTTTCCATATACTTCTTAGCCATTTGTATGTCTTCTTTTGAGAAAAGTGTATTCAAATCCTTTGCCTAATTTTTAATGACACCTATCCCTTCTTAGGGCTTTTCTCCTGCTGATCTTGTTGCCTCCTGGTTTCCCTCCTGCAACTCATTGTGCCTACTTAACTCCTGCTCATCCTTCTGATCCTAGATCAGGAGGCCTTTTTTTGGGCAAGTCTTTTTTGATACATTCAGGCTGGGTCAGCTCCTCTTAAAAAGCCCTCATATGACCTTTTTCCTTTCTCACACAGCACTTGCCAATATTATAATTGTATACCCAATAATGTGATTTTTTTAAAGTTAATATTTGTCTTCTTTTGGCTGTAAATTCCAAGAAAGCATGTATTTTATATATTTCAGCCTCCATCCCAAGCTCAGTTCCTGCCTGACTGACAGTGGTAGCCAATAAATCTTTGTTGAACAAAGATTACCGAAATAAATTTCAGGTTCCTAAGGCAGCCACGTGGAAAAACAGTGCTCACCTGGATGTAACAGTGTGACCACACTTAATTAAAATCAGTTTCCTTACTTCTTGGTCAAAGCTCAAATTCCATGCGTTTGAAGAACAATGGCAGGAAACAAGGATCATGTAGCATGGCTATCCTATTATATACATATGATAAATCCTCATATAAACTGAGAGGTTTAGATACAATCACTCTTATTTCTCTTATTTTGCAGTTGAAGGAGCCAAGGTCTTAGAGTTAAAGGTGAAGGAGCAGAAATTGACAATTTTTGTCTTATATACAGGTGGCATAGCCAAATTACACAGATATACACAAATTTGTATATGTATACATGTAGACATATATGTATTTGATCAGTTTCATCAATTTCAATGATGTATATACATGCATTGCTTTAGGAACTTACAAAATTGCTTTGAAAAATTATAAAATTCAATGTGCTAAAAGAGGAATAATAAATAACACTGGGAGAGTTGGAGGAGGATAAAGGAAATGAATCATTTGAATATATAAAATATCTGGAAATGGCATGGGTATCCTGTATGTTAGCACATTAAACAGACCTATAAAATCCTTTGACTTATTTTATAAAGAAAATGAAGAATGTAAATGCATGCAAATAAAGTCACGAACTGAGACCAAATGTGGAACTCTGAGACAGGAGTTTGAGATAAATATGATATTTTGTTTCACACACCCAGCTACAAAGCGGCATAGCAACTGACAGAC
Organism: Hylobates moloch; assembly: GCF_009828535.3. Lineage (NCBI taxonomy): Eukaryota > Metazoa > Chordata > Mammalia > Primates > Hylobatidae > Hylobates > Hylobates moloch. The sequence continues at coordinate 106,159,279 of NW_026652284.1, forward strand.
ATATTCAAAGGGGCGTGGGATTCCCAGCAAAAAGTCTACAAATAAAAGGACACTGAACAGAACATGAGAGTGGGGAGAAGTAGTGAAAATTAGTACAACCACAGTTCCTTCATCTCTGAGGCAATTGTGACAGAGGTCTTCTCTTTTATGTTGTCAAAAATCATAACTAGGTATGACTCCTCTGTAGACTAGAAATGTCAGGAAAGATCATAATTTCAAAAGAATAAAAATCAATAAGTAGTTGTTTTATTTTTTTCTGTGATGAAATTGTGTCAATACAAAGTGCAGTAAATGGTTGTACAATTATTCTGTAAATTGGTGCTTTATAGATCATTGATTTAAAAATTTATCCTTTTTTTTTAAGTAGAAAAATTGGCCAGGCACAGTGGCTCATACCTGTAATTCCTGCACTTTGGGAGGCTGAGGTGGGAGGATCACTTCAGGTTAGGAGTTTGAGACAAGCCTGGCCAACATGGTGAAACCCCGTCTCTACTAAAAAAAATACAAATACAAAAAATAACTGGGCATGGTGGCAGGCACCTGTAATCCCAGCTACTGGGGAGGCTGAGGCAGGAGAATTGCTCGAACCTGGGAGGCGGAGGTTGCAGTGAGCCGAGATCGCCGCTATTGCATTCCAGCCTGGGCGACAAGAGTGAAACTCTATTCCCCCCACCTCGCCAAAAAAGGAGAAAAATGACACATAGGTAATAACTGCAGTAAAATCTCACAGAAAATTCTAATGCAGAAAACAGAAGAGATGACGTTCTGGTTGAATCAAGGGTGGAGGGCCTGGGCCCTTCTCTACTTTCAGTCCTCCTCTCACTCTAGGGTGGTTTATGTGCCAGTGCCCCTGAGAAACCCGAGGGCTCTAGTGAAACTCAGCTTGAAAACCAGCTCAGAAGATCAGTAAGTTGAGTAGTGAATACTTGCGTACCCTTTTTCTAGTTGCAGCAGCAACATCTGGATAATTCTTTATCCCTCTTTCCTCTGCGTAAGCAGGATTGACCAACTGATTCAGGAGACCAGCCAGGTATTTACCCTGTGGTCTGTGAGTCACTCTCATGCTCTCACTTTTCATTGGTTGGGTTGTGGGAGAGAAGAGCGAACAAACTACGCGCACACTCAAATCTACAGCTTTTCCCATAGTGTTCTTTTTGCCTGGAATGTCTTTCATTGTCTCTCAATAAACTGGAGAAAATTCTTCAGGGTTCAACTCAATAGTTCTTTCTGTGTAGGTTTTCTCACCCCCAGTGGAAAAATAACAACTTCCCCCACATCACCAAAGCCTGTTATATACATGCTGCTATATTCCATGGCATGGTAGTATTTGTGTATCGATACTACCTACTCATTCACTAATTCATTCAAAAATATTGATTGAGCACCACTATGTTCTAGGCACTGTTCCAGGTGCTGGAGAGTCAGCAATAAACAAAATACACAAAACTTCTTATGAGGCCAAGAGTCCCTCAAAAGGAGAAGTCCTGTCATATTTGCTTCAGTAACCCCAGAACTCACATCTGGCTCAGTCTGCCAAGATGAAATAATGTAAGATCTGTCATTGCCGCACCACTTACGGCCTACACATCCAGGAAAGATGGTGGCTTTGAGATGGGATGATATTTCTCTATTTACAATATATTTTGGAAATCATCCAACCTTCAGCATGAAAGGCATGAGGGTTCATCATCTGCTGGATTCACTTTTGTTTTATTTATGTCATAAAATAACTTTGATAAAGATAAACTCTCTAGCTGCCAAGACTGTACTTTTAGGGGGTCTGAGGAAGAAAGCACTGTTGACATTTCAGTTAGCTTTGTTTATTTTTATGGTAGAGAGAGCCAGTCATACTACTTCAAGAAAAAGGGTGATTAGATAGACACATAAAAATGGGGTCAGGAATTTGAAAACCACCAGGATTAGAGGCAGTGCAAGGTATAGAAGATTCTGTTTGTCTTTCTTCTATGGTCTCCTTGGCTTCTTCCTGCATATCTGCTCTCTTCTACTCTCTACTGAGTGGCTTCCTCAGTTCACTTCCATTTTTGCTCCTTTGAAACTCTAGCTTGCATGTTGACCATTGGAGCCTTATTTTGCTTCAGGAAATTTTCAATTTTTTGGTTCTGTTTTTTTTTTACTAATAAACTTGTTTATTTATTTACTTATGAGACAGGGTATTATTCTTTCACGCAGACTGGAGTGCAGTGACATGATCATTGCTCACTGCAGCCTCCACCTCCTAGGCTCAGGTGATCCTCCCACCTCAGCTTCCTGAGTAGCTGGGACTACAGGCGTGCACGACCATGCCCAGCTAATTTTTGTATTTTTTGTAGGAACAGGTTTTCACCATGTTGCCCAGGGTGGTCTTGAACTTCTGGGCTCCAGCCATCTGCCCACCTTGGCCTCCCAAACTGCTGGGATTACAGGCAGAAGCCACTGCCACTTGCCCCAAATTTGTTTATTGAAGTATAGTATACATACAAAAAACTTCACACATTTTCAGTATAGAGTTTAATTATTTTTCCCAAAGTGAACATACTCAAATTGCCACCACCCTCATGTAGAAATGGAACATTACCAGCATTCCAGAGTTCCCTCCTCCCACTTCCCAGTTATTACTCCTTCCCCGAGGTAACAAGTGATATGGCTTCTAATACCACAGATTAGTTTTTCCTGTTTTGACATTTATAAAAATGTAACCATACAGTGTCTACTCTTTTGAGTCCTGCCTCTTAGCATTCGGTGCAACATTTGTGATATTCATTCATGTTGTTCTGTGTAGCAATGGCTCATTCATTTTAATTATGGCATAGTCATCCCTTGTATGACTGTAGCATACACAATGTATTTATCCATTCTACTATTGTTAGTCATTATCAATTCATAATACTGCTGTAATACTGCTATGTGAATTTTCATATTTTTGGTTGACTTATGTACATATTTTTTGTTGTATACATACTTGAGAGTAGACATTGATGCATCATACATATATGTTTGACTTTTGTATACTCCCAAAGAGTTTTTTTAAAGTGATTGCCACAATGTATAGGTCCCCCAGCAGTGTATGAGAGTTCTAGGTACTCTGTCTCCTCACAGACAGTTGGTATCGCCATTCTTTTTTATTTTAGTCATTCTGATGGGGTGTGGAAGTATCTCATTGCAGTTTTAATTTGCATTTCCTGGGTAACCAATGAGGTTAAGTATCTTTTCATATATTTAATGTGATTTGGGTAGGGTGTCCATACATTGTAGTTTGCCTGGGTCAGTTCTGGCTTATTGTTGTTGTCCTGGAATAATTATGAGCAGAATTCCTTTCATTCTCAAAAATGGTCCCAGTTTAGATGATATGTCATGTAGTCACCCTGCATAGCAAATGCTTCTTTGTGAAGTATCTCTTCAAATCTGTTGATCATTTTTCTATTGTGTTGTCTGCTTTTTTCTCACTGATATCTAAGAACTATTTATATAATCCAGATATAAGTTCTTTGTTGGTTATATGTATTGTAGATATTTATTCTACCCTCTGTCTTGACAGAGGAATTTCGTAATCATTGTTTTTTGTTTTGTTTCCCATACCTGACTAACTCAGTCTCTCAGTTATTTGTTAGGTCAAATAATAAAAACAATATGAATGGCTTAATTAATCTTTTTATATAAGACGTGGCCATGGCTTAGATGCCAAAATCCTATTCAATAAGTTGCACCCAAAAGATGGAGAGAAGAGTCAAGTCTGATGGTATAAAACATAACTACTCATTGCTGTCCCCTGAGAAGTGGCTTTGGTAGGGCAACTTCCTGCAGAATTAGAAGTAAACAAAGGAAATATCTGGGTTTTCATTTTGCTTCTGCCATTCAGCTGGTGACCAATTTGGGTTTCAGTTACTTTACCCCCAAAAGGGAAAAAGGTACTTATTTTTCAGGATTCTTATCAAGATTAAGTGGCATATGTTCTAGAAAGGTACACAGCACCATGCATGTATAATAGATGTCCAATATGTACACATTTATTCTTTCTTTTTCCTCTCCGTGTTTTCTTTCTTTCCTTTTCTTCTTCCTTTTTTGCTCTCTCTCTTTCCTTTTACATGTATCATAAAGAAAATAGAAGGCCTTAGACCTACAAGCTTGCTGGAGATACATGATTTAGTATACATAAAACAATGCACAACACAAGAGAGTAAATAATCAAGTACAAAAGGGGAGGATTAGAGGCCATAAGTCTTATCAAAGTTCAAGGATAGGAAATATCGAATACATTCCATGAAAAACAACAGGGACAAATTCTTTCAAGCACCTTTAAAAAAGGAATGTTAATCAAATCTCTAATACAACTGCTTTATGGGAGACATTTGGCTATGCTTCAAGTAAGTGCCTTCAAATTTCAGTTGTTTACCCATTAGAAATAGACATCTGCAATTTAAGGAGTACAAACAAGTTTCACATTATTATCCTCCAAGTCTTTTCTTCTGTCTCTTTGTGATGCACTGGTAAAACCAGGCCAGTCAATGACGTGTCACTCTAATTGATTTTAATTAGTTTTACATTAAAGAAGCCAGATAAAAGATCACTTTGAGAACATGTACCCAGGTGAAATCTGTGAGCACAGTTGAATTTGAGGTTTCCAGAGTATCTATAGAAAATAAAGATGGATTACAGCAGCTTTGATGAAAACATAGTCATACATTTTACTTTGTTATATATTCATTAAGCAGTCTTCTAAATCATTTGGGATGTAGATAACTGTTACGTGATCTATGAACAAATGGAGGACAAATAGCTTATTTTGTCTGCCAACATAATTCCAAGCCAAGTTTTAAATGGGAGTTCCTCTCCTTATGCATGCTTCTTCATCTGGAAAACTCTGATTTTTCCAGATTCAGGAAAACGTTGACTTTTTCCTTAAGGTGTTTGCCCATTTATTGTAGAAAAATTAAGTACATTGATCTCTGCTTCAGGTCATTTAACAAATATTACTGAGCTCCTCATCTGTGCCAGGCGTGGTGGTGGTTGCTAGGTACATAAAAAATGTAGTCAAGATCACTGCATGAGGGCATGAAGCCTACCCAGTTATAATAATCATTACATTGTTTTAAAATCATCTGTTCATAAGACTTTCTTCTCATCTGGTGTGAAAAGTTTTTAAGACAGAGATTATGATTATCCGTGTCTGTATATGTATTATCCAGTGTGGTGCTGGAACTCAATAAGCATTTAGTGAATTATTTGAATTGATGCTGGACATTCTTATAACCAGACTTTTATGTATGTGTGTTTGTGTGTGCAGTACCCATTAGAACACTTTTCTTGCTTTTTCTCTTTCAATCAATCCTTCAAGCAACTCTATTTTAGATATCATTCAGGCTGGGATTGTAGGGGAAGACAAATTTTAAAAAAAGGATGCACTTTAGAGACATATGCCATCTGAGACAGATAGTACTTGTCTGGAGCTGTGTGGGAAAAGATTCTGTTTTCCTAACAATACAAGGAAAAGAGTGCTGTGATTTATTAGTGATGTCTGTCGAGAATAGAGGACAGACAGGAGATAGGACACAAGCCATGTATTTGTGATTTCTGCTTTCTGCTTGGAGACTGAAGCTTGAGAAGGGAAGAAAGGAATATGGGAAGACTATAGATTTGCAACTAGCAGAGATAAGAACAAGCATGAATTTGCCACACTTACTATCATGTGTCTTGGATTAGATAGTTGGGGGTCTTCAAGGCAGAAAGCTGGGTCTTTATCTGTGTTAGTTATCATTTATCATAGACACTGAATAACTATTTGTTGCGGAAATTGTACAGATAAGAGTTCAAGTCATGTGATCTCTCTTCCGTGGGTCATTATATTCCTTGTCCCAGTAATTTAAAGTTCTCTAATTTTCTTAACTCGTCTAAGAAACGAGGTAAATCCAAAGCCCATCCCCACTCATATCCCAATCAGGAAGATTAGTTATGGAATTGGGACTTGAAATTATAATAACTTACCCTGTAAGGTTAAGAGTGAATTTCAGGAGGCCAAGATACCTGATTAGAAGCAGATGGTGTGTTCTGCTCTCATCGAGAGAAGAAAGAGTGGCAAGTGAATACTAGTTTTTCAACTGGATTATCCAGTTGGACACATTGGGATTCATCAAGGAAGCAACATGACCCACAGAGAACAGAGAAGAGCAAAGTAGGACAGCCACTCACTGAGGACTGGGGCAGAGCCAGGGCAGGCTCTCCACCACAGGGAAATGGTGAGTGAGTGAGAGCCCCTAAAGACACACACTTCTGCCATGGACGTTTGCAACCCTTGGCTTAGGAGATCCCCTGTGACCCCCCTCATCGGGGCCTGCAAACTGTCATGAAGAGCTATGTGGAATGTGATTGGAGCCACCACTCAGGCACACGTGGAGTCCTGGGGGACATGGACCTCTGGGTACCCCAGCACTAGCTCTGACAATGAGAAAGGCCAGGTTCCCTCACATGCCCCCAGGGTAGGGGTTGATTTCATGGGGCTGAGGAGTGGATGGACTTCAGGACTTGCCTCCACTGCACTTTGCTAAACAAGGCCCACTGGCCTGGGACCCTAGCATGGCCACTTGGCCCCATTTTAGCTTTTGGCCCAGCAGCAGACCTGCACTTCCTGGGATGGAGCTTCCAGAGGGAGCAGGTAGACCTGGCATTTTTGCTGCACTGCAGCTCCTGCCCCTACTGCCCTCAAACTTGGGAGGGAGTGAAGTGGTTAAGGACTAATGTGTGCCCCCAGACCATTTTCCACACAGGTCCTTGCCTCTGTTACTCCTTACTGGGTGGAGCCTCTTGACCTTGGCCCCCAGCACAATCACCATGCCTGGATCTGAACACTTAAGTTGGTGGTGGCTCTGGGATTCTCTTGCGAGGAAATCCCAGAGACAATCCACAGCCCCTCTCATTGTAGCTACAGAGCAGCCACCCCCACCCTTGACATGCCCCACAACAACTGTGCATTCCCACTCTTAGTGACTTGGTGTTTCCCTGGGGTGGAGCTTCGAGAGGCACCTGACAGCCTCTCTGCCACTGACACTGCAGTGGTTCTGACTGTGCTGCCCTCAGACTGGAGAAGAAACAAAGAGCCTGAAGGCTTTACTTGTGCTTCCAGCATGCCAGTTGCCAAATAGAGAGGAACCTAGTCTCTCTTCCCTTTGAGCCTCTGACTCCTTGCTCTCCATCAAGCAGGGCCCCCAGCACAGGCCACAGAGCAGCTGCCCCACCCCATGAGTGAATCCCGTAGCAGAGCCTCCCCATTGGCTGAAGCTCTGCTTTTCTCTGGAGTGGAGCCCCCAGAGGCAACTGAAAGCTTCTCTGTCACTGCCACTGCAGTAGTACTGCCCTTGCTGCCCTTGCACTGCAGAAGGAATAAAGACCCTGAAGGCTTTACTATACCTCCAGCATGCCACAGCTGCCCTAAAGAGAAGAGGACAGGACAGTCTGTCTTCCCCATGAGACTCCTGCATCTCTGACCATTACCAGGTAGGGCCCCCTGGCTTGGGCCCACAATGCAGATGCCCCATAAGGGTGACTGCTCCAACTGGTAGCAGTTCTGTGTTTCTCTAGAGTGGGGCCCCAAGAGGCAAGTGAAAGGCCCTCTGCCATTGCCACTGCCAAGGTCCCTGCCACTGCTAACCCCAAGCTAGGGAGAAAACATAAAGCCTGAGCTTGCCCCAGGGCTGTAATGTGTAGCCTGGGAGTGGCAAGCCAAGATCTGCAGTCAATACTTGAGTAGGAGAGAAGCTCAAACCCTCAGAACGCTGAGAAGGAGCATGACTGCAATTGTGAGGAAATACATAGGCACAACATGGCTGAGAAGAAGCCTATCTACTGGCCACTATGCTTAAGTGCCACCTACTGGGCCACAGCCCAAATTTCAATAAAAAAATACTTTGCTAATATACCTGCAATGAAACCTAGGACAAGAAATTCAGCTACAAATAAAGAAATAGCACAAAGGCTTAGCCCTCTGAAAACACACAGAAACAAAGTCAAATGACTATACTCAAATTGCACCACAGTTAAAGGAACATCAGTTCACACAGATGAGAAAGAACCAGCTCAAGAAGTCTGGTGACTCAAAAGGCCAGAATGTCTTCTTTCTTCTAAATGACTGCACTAGTTCCCCAGAAATGGTTATTGATCAGGCTGAAATGGGTGAAACCACAGACATATAATGCAGAATATGGATGGGAATGAGGATCATCAAGATCAGGAGAAATTTGAAATCCAATATAAGAAATCTAAGGATTACAATAAAATGATACAGGAGTTGAAAGACAAAAATGGCCATTTTAAGAACAAACCAAACTGATCTGATGGAGCTGAAAAATACACTTCAAGAATTTCATAATACAATCACAAGTATTAACAGCAGAATAGACCAAGCTGAAGAGAGAGTCTCAGAACCTGAAGACTGGTTCTCCATACTAACTCAGTCAGGCGAAAGTAAAGAAAAAGGAATGAAAAAGAATGAACAAAATCTCCAAAAAATGTGAGATTATGTAAAGAGACAAAATATATGTCTCATTGACATCCTTGAAAGAGAAGGAGAGAAAATAAGCAACTTGGAAAACATATTTGAAGATATTGTCATGAAAATTTCCCCAGCCTTGCTAGAAAGGGTAACATTCAAATTCAGGAAATGCAGAGAACCCCTGAAAGATACTATACAAGATGACCATCCCCAAGACACTTGTCTTCAGAGTCCTCAAGGTCAACATGAAAGAAAAAGTATTAAAGGCAGCTAGGGAGACAGGACAGGTCACCTACAAAGTGAACCCCATCAGGCTAACAGTGGACCTTTCAATAGAAGCCCCACAAGCAAGCAGAGACTGGAAGCCTACATTCAGCATTCTTAAAGAAAAGAAACTCCAAGCAAGAATTTTATAACCTGTCAAGCTAAGCTTCATAAGTGAAGAAGAAATAAGACCCTTTTCAGACAAGCAAATGTTAAGGGAATTTGTTACTACCAGACCTGCCTTACAAGACGTCCTTAACAGAGTGTTAAATATGGAAATGAAAGGCTATTACTGGCCATGAGAAAAACAATACACTTAAATACATAGACCACTGACACTATAAAGCAACTACACAATCAAGTCTGCATAATAACCAGCTAACATGGTGACAGGATCAAATCTACACATATCAATGTTAAACTTTAATATAAACAGGGTAAATGCCCCAATTAAAAGATACAGAGTGGCAAGTTGGATAAAGAGGTGTGACCCAACTGTATGTTGCCTTCAAAAGACCCATCTTACATGTAATGACACCCATAAGCTCAAAGTAAAGGGATGAAGTATCTACCAAGCAAATGAAACAGAACAAAACAAAACAGACAAAAAATCAGGGATTGCTATTCTAATTTCAGACAAAACAGACTCCAAACCATCAATGATCACAGAGGACAAAGAAGGGCATTATATTATGGTAAAGGGTTCAATTCATCAAGAAGACTTAACTATCCCAAATATATATGCATTCAACACAGGAGCACTCAGAGTCATAAAACAAGTTATTGGCCACCTATGAAGGGACTTAGATAACCATATAATAGTAATGGGAGACCTCAACATCCCACTGACTGTATTAGACAGATCATCAAGACAGAAAACTAACAAAGATATTTGGGACCTCAGATATCAGTTGTCAATCTGTCAGTTGTCAGTCGACAACTGACACTTGGCTTTTTATTGCAAATCAACAAATGTGATTCATCAAATAAACATCAAAAAGCTCATCCACCATGATCAAGTAGGCCTTATCCCTGGTATGCAAGGTTGACTCAACATATGCAAATCAATAGATGTGATTTATCATATAAACAAAACTAAAAGCAAAAACTGCATGATTATCACAATAGATGGAGAAAAGCTTTTAATAAAATTCAGTATCACTTCATGTTAAAAGCCCTCAACAAACTAGTACTATTCATAATAGCAAAGATGTGGAATCAACCTAAATGTCAACCAACAATAGATAAAGAAAATAAGGTACATACACACCATGGAATACTATGCACGCATAAAAAAGAGTGAGATAATGTCCTTTGCAGCAACATGGATGAAGCTGGAGGCCATTATCTTAAGCAAATTAACGCAGGAACAGAAAATCAAACGCTACATTTCTCACTTGTAAGTGAGAGCTAAATGTTGAGTACACATGGACACAAAGAAGGGAACAATAGACACCAGGGCCTACTTGAGGGTGGGAGTGGGAGTGGGGTGAGGATTAAAAAACTACCTATTGGGTACTATGCTTATTACCTGAATGACAAAATAATATGTACACCAAACTCCCACCACATGGGATTTATCCATAGGACCAATCTGCCAATGTATCCCTGAAACTAAGTTAAAAAAAAAGTAGTGGGCTGGGCGCGGTGACTCATGTCTGTAATCCCAGCACTTTGGGAGGCCGAGGCAGGAGGATCACAAGGTCAGGAGATTGAGACCATCCTGGCTAACATGGTGAGACCCTGTCTTTACTAAAAATACAAAAAATTAGCCAGGCATGGTGGTGGGTGCCTGTAGTCCCAGCTACATTGGGAGGCTGAGGCAGGAGAATGGCATGAACCTGGGAGGCGGAGCGTGCAGTGAGCCAAGATTGCGCCACTGCACTCCAGCTTAGGTGACAGAGCAAGACTCCATCTCAAAAACAACAACAACAACAAAATAATGGATGTCGGCTGTCTAATACACACTTCCTGTATAACTTTGAGTAAATCAGTGTATTGTTCTACATCTTAGTTTTCTCATATATAAATTGATGTGGTTTAATAAAATAATGTTGAAAGTTCTTTTCAAATTTAATATTCTCTGCTCAGCTCAAGAGTGAGACATGCTATTGTTCTGTTGAAGACCCTTTGGGCTGATACCACCTCATGGTGGCTTTTTATTCCTAGGAACTGACTTGACACTAGGTTAGGATAAAGAAATAGCAGCAGATTTATTTGATCACTAAAGAAGGGTTAAGTTTTCGAGGGCAGGACCTATGTCTAATGCATCTTCATATCTCCATACTCGACAGGTATGTTTTGAATCAATGAAGCAAAACTTTTACTGGAAGAAAGACTGCAGGAATTCATGAGTTATACAGAATCTGGTGAGTACAGCACTATTCACAAAAATTATTTTGGTAATTAACATCAGCTTTGGATTGGATGGCAGCAACTGAATCTGCTGTTTAAAAGATTACACAAAATCTGCTGTCCAGGACATGGACTGGTTATAAGTTGTGGTTATTGCTGTTTTAGTAGAAGACTTTTTAATAAAAGTCTTTTTAATAAAAGTCTTTGCCTCCAACAGAAAACCTTCATGAATGTGCTTGATTGCTCTGTGTCATCCATACATTTTCTGACTAGATATTCATGCCATGCACATAATGAGGATGCTTGAAGGGAGGAGCAGAGAAAAGGCAATAAATTGAACAGCAGCGATTTCTCTTTTCTTATTCCTGCCCCACCTTCAGCACAGTTCAGGCAAGAATGAGTTCAGAGCTTTACGTATCTGGAAAGAGATCTTAATTTTCAGCCTGACAGGTACGAGGAGTGAACCTATACATAAGATTAATTCTTAATAGCCTCCTGATGGGGACATTTCTTTCTATCCCTCTCTCCTTGCACCTAAACACCTTAACTGGAATTCTGATGATTTGTCTATGGCTGTAGCAGAGGGATTTTTCTTTTAAATTACAGGTTCCCAGATCTATCCACCAGAGAGTCAGATTTAATTGATATGGCAGGGGTGGTGAGTGTCTGGGAATTTGTGTTTTTACAAAGTTCCCCCAGGTAATTCTGATAACCAGTCAGGTTTAGGATCCACTGATCTGCTAAATAAGGGCAGAGGCATCTTATAGAATGGCAGTGAAGGCCCTTTGCAATAGTTCCTCCAATCCTCTTTCCTTTTTCCAGCTTATTTCTAGTTATTCCTTCTGTGCCATTCCTGCCTTTATGTCCAACCAGATCGCGTGTGGCCACCCAAACATGACAGGTTCTGTGCATCTCCATCCTTTTTGTGCTCACGCTGTATCCCACGCTATAAGACTTCTGCACCAGGTGTCTGTTTTGTGAACTTAACATCTTTCAATGGCCAGTTTAACCTACACTTTACATCTTTGAGTTTCCTAGTAACCATCCATCTGCCCGAAGAATTAATTAATCCTTTTTATGTGTTCTCATGATACATTGAACATTCTGTCTCTATTATAAATACAGTGACTTATTTTTTCTACTCCCTAAATCGGCACAAACCGCCAAATAGTGGGATAGGATATTTTAAATAGAACAGAGTATTTAAAATTATTTTTTGGCCTCGATTTTGAAGTTTTTAGCCAAGATGAAAATAACACTTGTTAAATCAAGTAATACAGAAGTGAGTTTATAATAACCCTTTCCTCCATCCCCCCTAAAACGAAACAAAATAAAACAAAACCCTCCCATTGTGCTTTCCCTGGCCTAGTCCTAATTTTCTGGGGCAATAGTTTAAAAAAAATCAATTTTTTTCTCCAGTTAATACAAAATGTAGTAGAATCAAAGAAGGCAGCTCCTGCTTCTGTCCCCAGCTGCCACCTCTTTCTCCTCTCCAGAGATCCACACTGTCACTAGTTTCTTACATTTCTCCTAAGACAGTCTATGAGTTTTCAAATGTATATTCAAACACACAGACACACACAGAGCCAAACTGTATTACTGCATATATATTGCACCTTGCTTTTATTTTTTAACAATTTATCTTGGACATTTACTCCATATATGTAAATAAAGATATATCTCCTTCCTTTTGCTGGCATATCATTTCATTATTAGCTATACTGTGGTTTAGTTAGCCAGTCCTCTACTCACGGAAATTTAGGATGCTGCATAACTTTTGCTATGACAGATAATTCTGTAGTGTACATATATCATTTTTTTAAGGTTCAAGAATACCTGTGGATAAATTCCAAAGAATGGAATTGTTGGTGTATACATTTTTATATTTAATAGATATTTCCAAGTTCCTCTTTATAGAGCAGACATGAACTAGTGCTGCCTCCACAAATGACTTTGTCAAACCCTTGTGTTATTAAACTTTTTTACTTTCTGACAATCTGGTATTTAAGGAGTGGTATCTACTTACAGTTTTCATTTGCATAACCCGTTATATTGGGACTGCGCATCTTTCCATATGGTTAAGGGCCAGTTGTATTTTCTTTTCTGTGAACAATGACTTCCTTTTCATAATTCATTTTAAAAAATAATCAAAATCGTCATGTTTTCCCCTTTATAGTCTCTGGAATTTATGTCATGTGTAGAAAAATGTCTCTTTTGCAGAGATTATTTTCAAAAACTAGCTCTAAAGTTTCAGTAAGCATTTTTCTCTTGAAATTTATGATTACATCAAGTTTATACATTTTATCTGGAGTCAGAATAATTGACATATTTATCATATTGTGTGTTTATATCCAATAATACATTATACTTTTTTTGAGATTAAAAAAGAAAATGTTTATTTTTTTATTTTTATTTTATTTTATTATTATACTTTAGGTTTTAGGGTACATGTGCACAATGTGCAGATTTGTTACATATGTATGCATGTGCCATGTTGGTTTGCTTCACCTCCCATTAACAATTACTTCAAAGAGAATAAAATACCTAGGAATCCAACTTACAAGGGATGTGAAGGACCTCTTCAAGGAGAACTACAAACCACTACATTATACTTTTCTTTGGCTTAAGTTTTTTTGTATGTATATGTTTTTTGGAGTATTTTAAAGTTTCTTAATACAGATGTTACAGATTTTTCATGAAGCATATTATAGGAGAAGGCATTGTTATCACAGGAGATGACCATTTCATCCGTGTTACTGACCCTGAAGACTTTTTTGTGGGACAAGATGTGGAGGTGGAAGACAGTGACAATGATGAGTTTGTGTAGGCCTATGCTAATATGTGTGTTTTTGTCTTAGTTTTTAACAAAAAGTTTTAGAAGTTAAGAAAAAATTAAAAACTTTAAATTAGAAATATGCTTATAGAATAAGGTTATACAAAAGAAAGTATTTTTGTACACCTGTACAAGGTGTGTTTTAAGCTAAGTGTGATTACAAAGGAGTCAAAAAAGTTAAAAAAAATTAAGAAGTTTATACAGTGAAATAGTTACAGTAAGCAAAAGTTAATTTATTATTAGGAAAAGAAACATTTTTTATATGAATTGAGTGTAGTCTAGGTGTATAAAGTTTACAGTAGTGTACAGTAATGCCCTAGCCTTCACATTTACTCTCCACTCACTCACTGACTCATCCAGAGCAACTTCCAGTCCTGCAAGCTCCATTCATAGTAAGTACCTTATACAGGTGTACCATTTTTTCACTTTAATTCTTTTTTTTTCTGAGACAGAATCTTGCTCTGTTGCCCAGGCTGGAGTGCGATGGTGCGATCTCTGCTCACTGCAACCTCTGCCTCTCGAGTTCAAATGATTCTCCCGCCTCAGCCTCCCGAGTAGCTGGGATTACAGGCATGTGCCACCATACGTGGCTAATTTTTGTATTTTCAGTAGAGGTGGGGTTTTGCCATGTTGACCACGTTGGTCTCCAACTGCTGACCTCAGGTGATCCACCCTCCCCGGCCTCCCAAAGTGCTGGGATTACAGGGATGAGCCACCACACCTGGCCTTAAATTCTATTTTTACTGTATCTTTTCTATGTTTTAATACCCAAATACTTACCATTGTGTTACAATTGCCTACAGTGTGCAGTATAGTCACATGCTTTACAGGTTTGTAGCCTAGAAGCAATAGCCTATACCATACAGCCTAGGTGTGTAGTAGGCTTTGTCATCTAGGTGTGTGTAAGTTCACTTATGATGTTTGCACAAGGAAATCTCTTAACAATATATTTCCCAGAACGTACCCCCATTGTTAAGTTATATATGCCTGCACTTGCTTTGCTTGTGTCATGAGGCCAAACTGAGAAAGGATATATAAGTGATAAAGCCATCCGGACCTGGGAGGACAACTGTGGTAAGAATATCTCTAACTGTCTCTTCTTCGTTTTAAGAACATCTCACTTCCATTTGAAAATAGCCTGTGTGATGTGATCTTACTTTGGGCTTGTGGTCAACCATCTATTTTCTATCATTTTATAATTAGGGAATTAATTATTCCTATGAGATCTTACATTTTGGTTTTCATAGGGAAAGACACTTAACAGATCTCATTGACTTCTCTTTGAAATTCTAGTGATGCCATTCTAGAGCCAGTCATGCAACAACTGAATGACAAGGGCTATCTGGGGATCTGAATTCTTGGGAGTGGATTGATGTTATTACAAGGATAGGGTGCTCCTTGGGGTGTGCACAGACAGGTTTGTAGAAAGGATGTGAATTCTGCAGGTGTTTTTTGCTCCATTGAAATGCAGGGATAACAGAAGGGAAGAAAAAAGTGTTAGAAGAGTGTATTCTTTGCTCAGGGACATTAAAATGACATATATAAACTTCTGGATTTGATTCTGGATTTATATTTGTACTTTCCCATCCCTGGCCTTGGGCTTTGCAAAAAGACTTATGATTCCAAAAAGGAGCAATTTCCTCTGAGTCATTTAGGATTATGGTTAAATTTATTGGGGAAGTTTATGTTTTACTTACCAGAAAGCAATTTTGACTTCCTGGGTCTGGAAGCATTTTCAAGGGAACAAAAAATCAAGACCAGTAGTCAAAATAAAAACCAATATCCTGAAAAATTCATGGCAAATTTTTTTAAAAAATCTACTCTCAACGGCCATTAATTAATTTTTTCCCAATGTTCCATTTCAGGCCTTGTTCACATATAGGCCTATGTTAACAAAGTGGATACAAGCTGTTATAACTTTCACAGTCATCTTTATTTGCTTTATAGTCTATCACAAACATTTTCTATGATGAATTGTTTCTTCATAATTTTACATTTTAGTGGCTGCATAAAAATGCACTGAGTTATAGTACCACAACTTTAAAAATCATTTTTCTGAGACCAGATTTTGGACAGTTTTTGCTCACAATTAATGCCACAATAAATAACTTCACAGGTTCCCGTGTTTTCTTTTCCTTTGCTAAGATATTTATTTAAGAGTGGGATTTTTGAACTAAAGGAGGGTAGATACTTATTTAGAGTGGGATTTTTGAACTAAAGGAAGGTAGATATTTCCAAAAGCCTTGATACACATTGTCAAATTGCTTGAAGAAGGATTCTCCAGCTATCCACATTTCCCAAGAATGGAGTGGATCCATTGTTCCCACATTCCTAGTAGTTACCATTAGCAGGAGTGCCCAAGTAGATGCCCCTTGATTCATTCTATTGCTACCACTCTAGTATAAGTGCTTGCCTGGATTATGCCAATAGCTTCCTCACTGGTGTACCATGGCTTTCACTCTTGCCTTTTCTAAAACCTTTTCTTTACATATCTCTTAAAGTATAGTTATAATAACACTCATCTACTTTAGCCTTTTTCTCTACATTTAGAATGGAATCTAAAGTGCCTTCCATGGCTTAAAAAGCATTTTGTGGTCTGGCTCAGCCCACCTCTCCAACCCCATCCCTTAACACTGTTCTCTTACTCGTTACTTCCCAGCCACACTGGTCTTCTTCTATTTTAAAACATACCAAGTTCATTTCCATCTCAGGGTCTTTGCACTTGTCCTTTGCTTGCCTATGCATCTTCTTCCAGACGTTCACATGGCTTGCTCTTCCGTATTTTTTAGGTTTCAGCTCAAGTGATACTTCCTTGGATATGTTCTCTCTGACAGCCTTGGCCAGAGTAGCATTCACCTTGCCTGTTTTCTAGCTCTTCTTTACCGCTTCATGAGCTCTGTTAAGGACTGTATCTGTTTTTTTTTTTTTTTTTCACTTATCGTATTATGGCTAAAACCAAATAAATGCCATTTGAATGAATGAATGAACAAACAGACTCCCTCTCATGGAGACTGGGAGGTAGAGTCCCATTTTTATTGTAAACTTAGGTAGGATGACTAAAATTCTCTCTAATTCCGTGTCTTGTATCTTATTTGCATATGCTGGGTTCTGAAATTCTCAGTGGAATGTCTAGAATCAAGAGGGAAATTGTAGGTATTGGGTTTAAGTGAAAAATGTCACCTACCAGGTTGTATCCTCTTGTTTCTTCGAGTTCTTTCTTTGAGCAGGTGTTTTTTTTTTGTTTGTTTGTTTTTTTGTTTTTTGTTTTTTTGTGCTACTGTTATGGGAACAGCACTGGATTAGACACGGAGAAACACATCCAAGAAGTGTGAGAAGTATTTCTTGCCTTTAGGAACATATAATTTAATTGTGAAGACAGTGAAATATGTAGACATGCATGCATTCTTCTCCCAATACACACACACACTGATTGCAGTAAAATATAAACGAGAGTATTAATAAAAATAACCAATATTTTTGAATGCTAAGAATATCAGGCACTTTGCTAAATATCTGATGTATATATGACATGCAATCCTCACACTAACCATATATGGTTGGCATTATTATTTTCCTCATCTTTAAGATGAGGAAACTCAGATTCACTTAGTAACTTGCCCAAGATTACAGACTCAGCAAATGGGGAGAGCCCTACTCCAAATCTGCTTGGATATAGGATAAGGCATTGGGTATATTTTCAAGAATTTCCAGATTTTACAAAAACAAAAAGGGTAAGAAAACGTACTTGGACTGGGAACACAATGTAAACGAGATCTGACCATTAAAATATGAAATGCAATTCTCAGGCTAAAGCCTTTGGAATAGAAAATTCTAGAACCTACCTTCTCTGTGTCTAGAGACCTACTCACACCTGGAGTGACTGAATTCTTATACCTATAGAATTAGGCCTGCTCAGTTCAGGGAAGTGTATCAGTAGTTTCATATCTACCCTTTTGCTGTAAAAAAGGGTCATAGACTGTTCTTCAGCTTCTGAATCAAAGTCTGAACTTTCCTTCCTTCCTTCCTTCCTCCCTCCCTCCCTCCCTCCTTCCCTTTCCCTTCTCTTCTCTTCCCTTCCCTTTCCTTTCCTTTCCTTTCCTTCCTTCCTTCCTTCCTTCCTTCCTTCCTTCCTTCCTTCCTTCCTTCCTCCCTCCCTCCCTTCCTCCCTTCCTCCCTTCCTCCCTCCCTTCCTCCCTTCCTTCCCTCCTTTCATTTTACACTAATTGATAACCTAATATGTGCCAATTATCTTGCTAGATACCATTAAGAAACACTTGACCAGGTGTGGTGGCTCATGCCTGTAATCACAGAACTTTGGGAGGCCAAAGCAGTAGGATCACTTGGGGCCAGGAGTTCAAGACCAGCCTGGGCAACATAGGGAGACCTCATCTCTACACACACAAACACACACACACACACACACACACACACACAAATTTAAAAATTAGCTGGGCACAGTGGCATGTGCCTGTGGTCCCAGCTACTTGGAAGGTTGAGGTGGGAGGATTGGTTGAGCCCAGGTGGTTGAGATTGCAGTGAGCTGTGATTGCACCAATGCACCCCAGCCTGTGTGACAGAGGGAGACCCTGTCTGAAAAAAAAAAAAAGAAAGAAAGAAAGAAAGAAACTTATGGCATATTTGTAAAATAATATAATCTTGACCAAAATGAACACATTTGTATAGATTTGTGACATTACTACTTGTTACTGATTTGTCTGTTATTGTCTTCTAGCTTCATAAAGAGAAACAAATAAACAGAAAATCCTTCTCAGCAAACTAGCACGGGAACGGAAAACCAAACCCCACAGGTTCTCACTCATAAGTGGGAGTTGAATAATGAGAACACGTGGACACAGAGAGGGGAGCATCACACACCAGGGACAGTTGGGGGTTGGGGGCGAGGGGAGGGAGAGCATTAGAACAAATAGCTAAGGCATGTGGGCTTCAAACCTAGATGACAGGTTGATAGGTGCATCAAACCACCATGGCACATGTACACCTATGTAACAAACCTACACGTTCCACACTTGTATCCCAAAACTTAAAGTAAAATTTAAAAAAAGAAAATTCTGTTACCACAAGTATCATGGGTGCTTAACTTCATTGTGTTACCATGGCAACTCCAAGGACCATAACTTTTCAAGGGCAGATTGATACCAGTAAAATATTATGATAATCTCATGACAGGGCAAGCTCATGATAATCTGGATGATGCTGTCTTCTCTTTTGATGAAATTTTTCCCATTTGAGATGGATTTAAGCTGTTTAATTGCTTGCTCCTAGTTTGCCTGTGTTATAAGAGTAAATATGATTATCTATGGGAAGGATATTATAATTATCATCTACTTTTTATAGATAAAGAAATGGAGGCTTAAAGAAGTCAGATGAATGGATGTAATCACTCCACTAATAAACTACATTATGTAGAAATAAATTTGTTATGTGAGGATGACATTATCAGAAGTTTTTAGATGCACAGGAAAAGTTTACAGTGCTCATTGGTAGAATAATAATCACATGGCCAAATTTCACAGGAGGAAGTTAAAGCCCCAGATGGATGGGTGATAGGGGCTTTAAAATGCAGGAGATAAAGGATTCTTCCGTAGGTCCACATTTAGGTCTTGTTACATAGACTTCACATGTTTAATGCCCAGTAACATAACAATTATGTAACCTCTGGACAATTTAGCAAGAGGAAGCTGGTGGTGTAATGAGAACTTCTACTTAGGTGGATGCTAGGTTTAGGTGCTGAAACTTGCCGGCAATATACAATCATCATGCAGGAGTCTCAGAGGGATGCGGTTGGGGATAAAAGTCCACTGTGACTTCCTACTGCATAGAATACTATTGGCACCACCTCTTCTGTCAGGAAACCAGAGGACATGTAGCAAAAGTATTCACTAAACGTCTCAGTCCTGGTGTACTCTCACATCCCTTTCTTAAAACATGTATCAGCACTTTGGGAGGCCGAGGCGGGCGGATCACGAGGTCAGGAGATCGAGACCACGGTGAAACCCCGTCTCTACTAAAAATACAAAAAATTAGCCGGGCGTGGTGGCGGGCGCCTGTAGTCCCAGCTACTCAGAGAGGCTGAGGCAGGAGAATGGCGTGAACCCGGGAGGCGGAGCTTGCAGTGAGCCAAGATTGCGCCACTGCACTCCAGCCTGGGCGACAGAGCGAGACTCCGTCTCAAAAAAAAAAAAAAAAAAAAAAAAAACATGTATCTGTTGAGCTCACTGACGCAGTTTGGATGTTTGTTCCCTCCAAATCTCATGTTGAAATTTGATTTCCAATATTGGAGATGGGGCCTAGAGGGAGGTGTTTGGGTCATGGGGTCAAGGGAGTTCCCTTATGAATGAGTGAGTTCTCAGTCTAGTTATTCACATAAGAGCTGGTTGTTAAAGACAGTCTGGCACCTCCTCCCCTCTCTCTTGGTTTTTTCTTATCTCTTGTTTCCTCTCTCACCGTGTGATACACTGTCTCCCCCTGCTCTCCACCAGGAATAAAAAATTTTCTGAAATCTCACCAGAAGCCAAGCAGAAGCCAGCACCATGCTTCTTGTACAGCCTGCAGAATGATGAGCCTTTGTCCTTTTAAATAAACCTTCGTCCTTTATAAATTACCCAGCCTCAGGATTCCTTGAAATCAATGCAAAATGAACTAGTGCACTCACTATAGCAAAATTCAGCCTGTATATGATTTATGTGCTCATTGTCACCAAACCTCAAACTCTGAAAAGAAATAAACACTTCTGCTTAGTCTCATATGATATAAAAAACTTCGTTAGGCAGAAACTAAGCCTATTTTATGCAGTGGTATATAATGATGATTATCTAGAATTTAGACTAGTGACTGGCACATAGATTGCCCCTCAATAAAAATTTATGATTACAAGTGATGATACTGTTATCAGTCAATATTTGCAATACACATAACAGAACTTAATCAGTCTAAGTGGCTTGAGGAAATTATGACAATCTTAAATGATATTGTACATCTTACAAAATTTCTGGGAAGGTCAGAAATCATGATTGGAGGCCTAATCTTTGGGAAAAAAACCCTTCAAATTACACTCTCTGACTGTTCCCATTGAGACTCAGTTGCTGCTGCCCGTGGACACAGACATTGCGGCTTTCACAGATGACACTAGCCATGGACAACACCACCCAGACTCCTACCACTGCCACCTCTCAATGCTGCATGCCACTCCAACATCCCTCCTTCTAGTGGGCTTGGTGTGGTGCTTTCTTTCCTTACTCTCTTACAAAGTACAACATCATCCAAAAGCCCCTGATGGATGGAGCCTAGGTCACTTTGAGGGTTATTTGAGAAGAGGCTGTGAAGATGAGGCTATGACTTCTTCTTTGAGGTGGAGGGATTCAAAAGTTATGAATTCAGTCACATATGGAGCAAAAGAGTCTGAAAAATGGCCACTAAAAGCTCAAGTTTATTACTATAGAATGTGGATTGTTATAATGGCAGAGAGTCAGGCTTAAGAGGGAAGAAACTGGAGATGTAATATGAGAGAAAAAGCTTAGTCTGTATAAGCTGCACTAAGTGAGGCTTGAGGGGCCGTATTGTGTGCTCTTTATCAGTCAGGGGAATTATGTGATCCATAAACTTCCCTAAGACCACCCTGGGTCTGCATTTTACTATTTGGTATCAGAGAGCCCATGGCTACCCAGCAGGAAGGGGATTGAGATGGTCATACAACACACTGACTCCCTCAAATTATTAGGAATTGAGAAGATTTTGTGGAAGTTATAAAGGCATGGTAGTAAACATGTTCAGAGACAATTTGGAAAGGAGTAAAAAGCAAAAGGTCTGATGGATGTAAAATCTTTCCACGTATCCTTTGGCAAATATGATACAAGTTTTAGGGCTTCAAATTATCAGACTGAATGAAATTAGTTAAAATTAATTGAACTATTTTGATGAAAATTCTCAGTGTTTAATTTGATTCCTGTGGTTTTGAACTGATGGATTTCAGAATGACATTGAATTTCAACAACAGAATATGTTAATAGGTGCAAAACCGCATGAAGCTGATGGAAATAGATTGTCAAAAATCACCTCAAAAACACATTGGCAGCATTCCTGGAGCTTGCTTTAATAGCCTCATCAAAAAGCAGGCATTGTCCAACAACTAATAAAACAGGAAAAAGACTGAGCTTAATGTTAATGACCATCAACTTGTTGATTTGAGCTGCAATTCTCCTCTGTGTCAGTGCATTTATACTCTTGAAAAGAATATAAGGGAGGTGACCAAGGTACATTTGCAAGCCAGAGACACAGGCCCCATGCACAGGCTAGATTAGTCTTTTTATATTACCCATAATTCTGTGGGAGAAGGAAAATTTAAGCACAACAGAAGTCACAAAGGCATTAATCATTTTGTATTGAGCATGGCTTAAAATCCACTGCTTTCACTCTCAACTATTTATTGAGCCTTTACCAGAGGTGGGCGCTATGTTAATGCCTGGACACATAATGGCGAACAGAACTCAGTAAGTCTCTTAGCCCCACTAGAAATAACTGGAGTCAAACGTCACTCAAATAGGCACATACATGACTTGAAAATCAGGAGCAATGCATTAGAATAAGAAGGTTTATGGAAATGGCATTTAACCTTGTCAGAAGATCAGGGAAGCCTTCTTTGAAAAGGAGATGCTTTATCTGATATCTGAAAAGTGATCAGGAGGTGACCAGATGGGAAATGAAGGAAGAACATTTCAAGGAGAGGGAGCACCATGTGAAAAGGCTATATGGCTGGACAAAAGCATGAAGAGAATAAGGAACACAGTGAAATCTATGTGGCTGGGAGTCTGGGAGCTCAGAGGTGTGGGTAGGTATAATGGGGTGTGAGCAATTTGGTGGCACAAGCATGGAATTTGAGAATGTAATAGGGCTGGAGACATATGTAGGGGACAGACCTCCAAGGCCTTATAAAGGATTTGGTATCTATCATGATGGCAATGAGAAGGCAATGAAATGTATTCAGTAGTGGGGTGTCTTGATCTGTTTATTTTTTCTTTTTTTCAGGCCACTTTGGTTGCATTATGCACAGTCACATGAGAATACCTTGTGCAGCTGATTTTTCTCAGATTTATCTGGGCTAACACTTGTGAATGCTTGATGATGACAGTGACTGAAGGGAGACCCTTGGTGTCCATCCTATTTTACACATTTACAAGATATGAATCAGAGCCAGAGTTGGAGCTGTAGGCTTGGTTTAAAGAAACCGTCTGGCATGATGCAAGCTGTGCTCTCAGAGAAGCCGCATTGCACTGCCATGAGCTACTGGGTATGGTCAGCAGATATTACCAGAGGTCATCAGGCTGCCACATGTTTGGTGAGTCTTGAATCTGTTTCTCACTTGTGACCATGCTTAGAGGCTGGAAATAATATTCTGCCTGTTCAACAATGGCTCATATAGCCTCTTATATCTTCAACTACATCATCCTGAAACTTGAGTTTGTTGCCTCATATGGTTGTAAACTCTGCCACATTGTAAGGGATCACCTTAATCATTTCATCAAGATCTGGGTAAAATTTCCCACCAAGCCACCAGTGCCAATTTGAACCATTATCCTCAGTTGTATAATAACTGGGCATTTGCATGTGCAGTTAGAGAGCCTACAATAAAGATCAGCCTCTGGGCACGTGCAGCCAGTATCACAAGATCTAGAACGTCCAGCAGGCCAGGCTATGACAGAAATAACCAGCTTTGTAAAACTTGAAAAATTTTGATCAATGAATTTAACTCTAACAATAACTTAACAAGACTGGCAAGGTGACGTAATTGTTTTCATTTTATAGATGATGATGCACTTGTTTTTGGTCTTTGATGAAATGATTGTTTCATTCAAAGCTATTTTGAGTGAAGGTCACAGAATTCCACTCAAAATTTTTTAAGCAAGAAAGGATATTTATTACAAAATCACAGAAATAATTATCATTAGTTAATTCATTAATTCATTCATCTTTTTATTGTTTGTCTATGACATTGCAGAGTCTATGTTAGGCTTTGAGAATACAAGGATAAACTAAAGTGCACACAGACTCTGCTTTCATACAACTTATAGTCTGGTAAAAAAGGATGGATACTATTCAAAAAATCACACAAAGGTAAAATTTGATTTTTATACTTACTGTGACAAGTAACATGAAGAAGACTGGATTGATGCTATGAAGGCCCAGGTTAGTGGAGTTGACCAGCCCAAGCTGAGTTCTGACAGATGAAAAGGAGTTAATTAGAAGGAGAGAGAACAGTAGAGAGTCCCAGGCTGGGAGAACAGCATAGGCAAAGGTGCCTTGTTTTCAGGAAGCATGGAAAGAACTGCAGACCAAAGAAGGACAATGTGGCTGAAGAAGACAAGGCAAGAAAAAGCCAAAGGGAGGTGAAGCAGAGGAGGACAAAAGCCAGATGATCAGAGAGAACACTAGACATAATACTAATATACATACTTTATGCAAATTGTATCAGTATTTCCACTAATATTCCTTTTCTGGTGCAGGGTTGAATCTAGGATTACAGAATGCATTTAGCTGTCATGTCTCCTTGGTCTCTCCAATCTGTGACAGTTCCTGGGTCTTTTCTTTCATGACTTTGACACTTTTGAAGAGTCCTATCTAGTTCTTTGTCAAGAATGCCCCTCAGTCTGGTTTGTCTGATATTTCCTTATAATTAAATTCAGGTTATGCATTTTTGGCAAGAACACTGCACAAGTGATAATGTGTCATTCTCATGGCATTGAATTAGGAGGCAAGTGATGTCAATTTGTCCCCAAAATGTTAACTTTGATCAGTTTGCTAAGGCGGTAACTGCCAGACTTCTCCTCTCTATAGTAACTGTTTTCTCTTTATAATTAATGGGTATCTTTCCAAGAGATATTTTGACACTATATTACTACTCCTATTTCTCAGGATATTTTCACCCACTCATTATATTCATAGATAATCCTTGCCTAAAACAATGATTAGCTGGTATTTGTCACATGGCGATTTTGTATTTATTTCTTCTACTTTTATTCACTGAAATTCTACTTTAAGATGGAGCTTTCTCTTTCCACTTTTATTTGCTCTATTATTTATTTATATCATATGTACTCATGAATTATTATTTTGTGTTGATTAGAATCCATTCTGTCATTGTGTATTTTGATTATCAAATTGTCCCTGATTTGGCCATAGCTAGCCCCATCAAGTTGGCTTCTGTGTCTTTTTAATTTTCCTAGTCATTTTTTTTTAGAGCTTCCTGGCTTTTCTGAACTACAAAGATGCTCCATCCTCATCTTATATTTCACCCTGCCCCAGTCCTTTAGATCAATTCTTTTCTTTGAGGCTTGAAGAATGACATTGAAAAATCAAGGGCTTCTTGTGGGGGTTAGAGTGTCATTGTTTCTGATCTTCTCCATGGAAAGTTATGTCTGTTTCTATACTCATCTGTCTGTACATATATTTAAAAACATGAGTTTATACTGATGCTTCCAATTTCAGTCCAACACCACAGGACTCATGCTAGCTTTCGCCCTTTCCTTATTTATAACTCCTATTTCCAACAGTAAGAAACTTGGCTCTCATTATCTATGATATATTAACTTATTTACTCAATCCCAGAATACACATAAGTAGTTTCAAAATTGCCAACCATACCCCTGTGAAAAATGAACCTCCTAACTAGAGTACAATATTTGTGTATAGTTCTTTTCATCTTTAGCATTAGAGTATAGTCAATACTTATTTTTTAAAATCATATTAAGGTGAACTCATATTCCTACAAAAACAAACCTACTAACTAGAGGATAATATTTATATACAGTTATTCTTTTTGCATTTACCCTTAGAATACATAGTCAATACTTATTTTCTTGAAATCATGTTACATATAAATTCAGGCCTCTGTCTGGGTTGGCCGATAATAAATTCAATCACAGACATTATTAGGGCTTCCTTTCCTTAGCCCCACATTTTTACAGAGGTCCTAACCATCTTAAGAAGGGAGAAATCCTCTGGGGAAAATTCTCCAGTCTTTGACCACACAGCATGGGCAGGAGGTACTTTTCTGAGGGTGGGGACATAGATCCCAACCATATCAATCCCTAACCTGCAATTTGACAGTATTTGGAGATAGGACATTTAGAGAAGTAATTAAGGTGAAATGAGATCCTAAGGATGGGACCCTCATCTGATAGGGCTGAGGTGCCTATAAGAAGAGAAAGAGACCCCAGAGCTCTCTCTCTCTATCTGTCTACACACACACACACACAGAAGAAATCATGTGGGAACACAGTGAGAAGGTGGCTATCTATAAGCCAGGAAGAAGGCCTTACCAAAAACCAACCCTGATCTCATCTTGATTGCAATATTTGAAACTTTTAGCTTCCAGAACAGCGAGAAAATACATTTCTGTTGTTTAAACCACTCAGTCTGTGGTATTTTGCTATGGCAGCTGAGCAAACGAATATAGGAGGGAACAGTTACAACTGAAAATATTCCAAATACTATTTGTAGACAGGTTCTAGGACGTATTGCTTTCATAAAACAAGAATACGCTCCTGGGAAATTGCAACTTTCTGTGATTAAAAATATTCTTAGAAATTTAAAATCTGATTTACAAACTAAAACATTCAATAGAAGGGCTGGAATATAATATTGAGAAAATCTCCCAGGGTAAAAAGTAAAATGAAAGAGAGAAAAAAATATTAAGAATAAGGCTAGAGATATATAACATTAAGGTCAAATAAGTATCCCCAATACCTTATTAATAGAATTTCAAAATACATCAAGAGAAATGGAAAGGAGAAAGAAAATATTTTTTTAAAAATAGATAAACTCATCTTAAAGCTAAAGAAATATACAAGTGCCAACTAGGAAGAATAAAAAGAGACACATGCCTAGATAAACTCTCATGAAATTTCATAGACCCAAAGATAAATATAACTCTGGAGCTTCCAGAGAGAAAATAAAAAAGTCTCTTACCAAGGAAAAAAAATAATACCAACATCAAAACAGCAATACTAGGTGCTGGAAGAGCCTTCAAAGTTCTGAGAGGAAATAATATTACATATTATTAACATGAAGAACTAACATTTATTGAATGTCATGTGCTAGGCATTATTGTAAATGCTTTATATAAATTATTTTATTTAACTCTCTCAACAATCCTTTGAAATAGATATTATTATTAAACACATTTTCCAGAGGAGAAAACTGAGGCAGAAAGGTTAAGTGACATTCTTTAAGTAGAGCTATTGAGAGTTCTATGTTCAGCTAAATTATTATCCAGGTGTGACAGCAATGAAAAGAACATTCAGAATTTCAAGATCTTAAAAAAAAAAATCTCTTTAAAAATTGCATTAGAATATATTCTCAAAACAGATCAGCAAATGCACAAACACAAATAAAACAGAAGATATCACCGAAGGAAGAAGAGAAGAGATCCAAGAAATAGCTGAATTCACCCAGCTAATGAGAAAAAATCCTAGGAAGGTTTGAGAGTAGTTTAATTTAGTCCCAGTCACATGATATTAGTGATGTAGTGAGTTAGGCATGTGTTTCTTTAGTCAATAAGAAAAAGAAAGACCATTAGAACCTTCAGGCAAAACAAAACTCTTTATAAGCAAGCCACGTTTCAAATATAAAACAAGCTATGACGTAGTAAGATTTGGATCACATATGTTAGATATAAGCAATGAGACTCCATTGAATGCAAACCTTTGGAGCTTTGTCCTTTGAGTCATGTAGATTTGGTAACAGGATTATATGATTTATTTTAACGAGGTCAGGAGATCGAGACCATCCTGGCTAACACCGTGAAACCCCGTCTCTACTAAAAAAATACAAAAACAATTAGCCGGGAGTGGTGGTGGGCACCTGTAGTCCCAGCTACTCGGGAGGCTGAGGCAGGAGAATGGCGTGAACCCGGGAGGCAAGGTTGTGGTGAGCCGAGATCACACCACTGCACTCCAGACTGGGCGACAGAGCGAGACTCCATCTCAAAAAAAAAAAAAAAAAAAGTACTATTACATAAGTATAGTGTCGCAAATACTGCTTATTGTTTTTCAGTTTTTAGAACATGCATATTATCTTTATTTACATAATGAAAGCATAACATTTAAATATACGTTTTAGAGATAAACATTAATATGGACTGGCAATATAGAAGTAATGGTATAGTAGAAAGAATCAGAAGTCAGAAAGTGATGGTAGGGGCTTAGGGAAGGAAGACAGTTAGAAGGTAATATAAAAAGGTGAATTTCATTATCTTATATAATGTAAAATCAAGATGCTGTGTCTGTTGGGTCCTCTAGGAAGTAGACACTGGGATGGAGTTGGGGATACACGAGGTTTATTGGAGGGTAATGCCTGTGAACCATGGAGGGAGTGGAAACAGGATTGGGCTAGGAAAGCCTTCAGAGTGTCACAAAGAGAAGACGCCCAAGAATGGAAAGGTGGATGGAAGCGGGATTAGGTAAGGAGAACTTCAGACCAGGATGCCAGTCTGACTATGGCTCAGTCAAATCAACAGGGCATGCTAGAGCAAAGATTGCTCAACAGAGGAGACCTGGAGGGGCAGAAATGGCCCCACCATAGGATTCCCACTACATACACTTTATCGTTGGCTGAGACCTGGCTGGGACAAGCTTGGCATTGGCTCAAAAGCTGAAGTGAATGCTAAACAGGCTGCAACTGAAGACTCAATTAACTGCATTTCTTGAACTGAATGGCAAATTTTTCTTGATAGGAGTACGAATGGTACACGCAGGGCCAGTTTCAACAGGTGTGGAACCTGTGTAGTCATACAAAGCCTTATGCTTAGAAGGGTCCTTTCCTTGGTTTAATGCTCTGCTTTTGCTGTCTTAAAATTCTTAATAATTTTTGAACAAGGGACCAACATTTTCATTTTTTACAGAGCCCTGCAAATTACATAGTTGGTCCTAGGTGTACTACCATGGATGCAAAAAGATTTGTCTAGAAGTTTTTGGAAATAGAAGTTGAGGTTTAAGTGTATCTTAAAATAGTAAAGGAAAAGAAATAAAAAACAAAAGTAAGGTAACTAACTAAATTGGTTACCTGATTGAAATGTGAGAAGACATTATGCACATCCAACTTGACGAGACGCATTCCTTATCTGCAAAGGTGCAAAGGTGAAGCATCACTAAATACTAAGTAAGTTTTTGGAGTCAAGAAGTAGAGGTGGAAGGGTGTTATTTAGAAGTATTGTGAAAATCTCCAGGTGGACTTAAACAGACACATTTATTTTTGGGAAATGGAATTAAATGAAGGAAAGGGTTTTATGGTGGAAAACTTTCATTTTTCAATTTAATATATTTTACCCCTCAATCCTTCATCTACATGCATTTTAAAATTCAGAAATAAAACTCTTAGGTCAACTAGTGGATAGACAATATGTGTTTAAATTTACTTCCTGAAACTTCATTAAAATGAGAATAAAGGACAAAAGAGGCATACATTCTCAAAAAGAGAGAGAACAGAATGAAGCCCATTAAAGATAAGAAAATTTAATACATCTAGGAATTAATAGAAAGTGATAGCTAATGCTCAGGACACATGACCCTCAGCTAGAAAGTAGGAAGTATGTGCTCTGACCAGGAACATAGCTGATCTGATGAACCCTGGAGAGGCTCTGGAGATGGTATGGAGGAGGGGAAGAGTAGGGCATGTGCCTGGAGGCTAGAAGATTCAGGAAAAGCCTATTTATAGCACAGTTGACCTAGCTACAATCTGTTTTCCACATTTGGAAGGCTCAGTGGTCTTGCATTTAGCCCTCAGAAAAAACAACAAACTTAAGCCTCTGAAGACATCGTGAACATCGGCATCTCAGAACAAAACCTCCATACTCTGGCGTTTAAGAGGTCACTAGTATGATAGCTATCTACATATCAGCTTGCCCTGGGGGGAAGGCCGCCAGTCTATAAGCCTCCTCCATGGACACAGAGCTCACCATTAGCTGTTACAGTGCCCAACCTCATATGGGAAATTGAGAACCAAGGAGCACCAGATATTTGAACAAAGCTAATGAGATAAAAAAAGAAAGATCATAAAGGAATAGAAAAAATTACCCCCAAAGAAACACATATAATTCAGGGAAAGGAAGACAATCTCATAAATTTAAAACAACTACAGAACCATCATTTGTGTCTTAAGAGATTTAACAAGCTAGTAATATTCTATTCATAAAGTAAGACAGACTCTTATGAAGCGGGAAAATAGTGAACAAATAGAGAACTTGGAAGTTAAAGATAGATTGCTAAAATGAAGAAAGGGAAGAAGTAACTGTGTGTGTGTGTGTGTGTGTGTGTGTGTGTGTGTGTGTGTGACAGAGAGAGAGAGAGAGAATATAAGAGAAAATGTATGAGCATGGAAGATTAATTTAGGAAGTCCTGCATCAACATAATATGAAGTCCAGGGAAGAAAATAAAGGATCAAGTACATCATTTAAATTTAAAAATTATTCAATACTGAAACTTAAATAGTAGGAATGCATTGAGAAAAAGCTTAATGGGGGTGGTGTGTCTGTGAGGTGTCTTACCAAAGACTGTAATGTAGGAATCACCACCACATACAACTTAGTGAAATAGAAATTGTTGATGTTTCATGGTGACAACAACAAGCAAGAACTAAAGAAAAGTGAGGGAAATATTACACTGGGGAGAGAAATGAAAATCTTGATTTTGGGTTTATTAGATTTGAAAGCAACCACGTAACCATATGCCAAGGACTGGCTTATGAATCACGAAACCAGCCAGGCTATTCCATGAAAAAGTGAATATTGAAGGTGAATATGAATATTCAGAAAGTTGGCTGCAGAAACTTAACACGTGTAAAATATTTGAAAATATGTGACAAAAGCTGTTGATCAAGAAGCAGCTGAGAATTACATGTATAAATTGCTAAGATCATAACTGAAGGAAAGTCTTAATCCTGAACAAGTTTGCAAATGCTGATGAAACAGCTCTATACTGGTGCAATGTTCCTAGAAAAATCTTAGCAATGACTGGCAAGAGAACCCCAGCAGGTGTTAAGGATAGGGGGCCCTGGGTGACTGTCACTAGATGTGCCAATTCTACAGGAGAAATTAGGTTGACAGTGATGGGAAAAAGCCAACATCTGAGATATTTAAATAGCGTACACAACTTATCTGTCATTATTGTGCAACAAGAAAATATGGATGAGCAGAAAAATACTTTCTGACCAATTCTCACTTTGAACCCATGGCTTGAGATCACTGCAGGCAACCTAAGCTGGAAAAAACTAGAGTTTATTGTTTCTGGCCACTACTCCACACATCCTATTCTGAACTTCTAGGGGAGAATAATATTTTTGGCCTTTACTTTTCTCCTCAAGGTTACATCTGTTATACAGTTTTGTTGGCCAAGACATTTATACTACATGGAAGGCAAGTATAAATAGCATTAATCTATGCCTCCTCCTCCCTACTTTTGTTTTTTTCTTTAGTTGTATCATTGCTGAGGTTAACAAATACTTAAGAATTTCAAACATACTTAAAAGAATTGATTTATGAGGATGTCATTTCTTCAGTAGCTAATGCTTGGAATAATGTTGATACAAAACACAAATGCTTTCAGCCTTGACAATGTATAAACCCAAACTGCACAGTGTATGAATGGAAATGTGGATGAGGGCAAGGAGAAGTGAAGGAAAGGCAGGATTGCTAATGCATTCATCATAAAAGTTACTTGTTGAAAGATAATGTCAATATTTGATAAATAAAAAATGAAGGATTAAGTATAGTGTTTAAATTTAAAAGTTAATTATTGAACTGAAAATTGTGATGTAAGTGTGTTGGGAAAAATGGAAATTGGGGTGGTGTGAATTGATGCTCATCTATCTGTGAATAGTTTACTCAGGTTAGATGTGAGCCATATAAAAAAATCGAAAGTACTGATGGGCAGTAATAACATGCAGTATTCCCCAGGCCCCTCCTTACTCCATCTCCCCCTAACTCTCAACTTGAAGGATCTACTTTCGACATTTAACAACTGAATGGATATTTGGATCTTTTTATGGTTATCTCTATCATTCTGAGTTAAATTAGCAAAAAAAAAAAGTAGATAAATTGGAAAAGGGTTCAATCTTGAGAGAAGAGAGATACTAATAATACAGTTTTACATAATTTTGTTATTTTATTTTTTAAAATAATTTTTACTGTGTATATGTAAGGTATACAACATGATGTTATTATTATTATTATACTTTAAGTTTTAGGGTACATGTGCACAACTTGCAGGTTTGTTACATATGTATACATGTGCCATGTTGGTGTGCTGCACCCATTAACTCGTCATTTAGCATTAGGTATATCTCCTAATGCTGTCCCTCCCCCCTCCCCCCACCCCACAGCAGTCCCCAGTGTGTGATGTTCCCCTTTCTGTGTCCATGAGTTCTCATTGTTCAATTCCCACCTATGAGTGAGAACATGTGGTGTTTGGTTTTTTGTCCTTGCGATAGTTTGCTGAGAATGATGGTTTCCAGTTTCATCCGTGTCCCTACAAAGGACATGAACTCATTTTTTATGTCTGCATAGTGTTCCATGGTGTATATGTGCCACATTTTCTTAATCCAGTCTATCGTTGTTGGACATTTAGGTTGGTTCCGAGTCTTTGCTATTGTGAATAGTGCTGCTATAAACATATGTGTGCATGTGTCCTTTATAGCAGCGTAATTTATAATCCTTTGGGTATATACCCAGTAATGGGATGGCTGGGTCAAATGGTATTTCTAGTTCTAGATCACTGAGGAATCACCACAAAACACATGAAAAAATGCTCATCATCACTGGCCATCAGAGAAATGCAAATCAAAACCACAATGAGATACCATCTCACACCAGTTAGAATGGTGATGCTTAAAAAGTCAGGAAACAACAGGTGCTGGAGAGGATGTGGAGAAATAGGAACACTTATACATTGTTGGTGGGACTGTAAACATGGTGTTATAAGATAAAGATCGTATCCATTCATCATCTCACTTTGTTACCTATTTTCCCCCCATGTAGCAATAATAGTTATAATCTACTCATTTAGCAAAAATCCTGAATACAATACACTATTATTAACTACATTTCTCATGTTGTACATTAGATCCTTGGACTTGTTCATTATACACATTTGCTACCTTGTATCTTTTGACCCACATCTCCACATTTCCTTCCCCCTCTACCTGGGGCCCTGGTAACTACTATTTTATTCTCCATCTCTACATATTGGACATCTTTTTTATAGCTTACACATATAAGTGAGATCAGGCAATATTTTCCTTTGCGTCTGGCTTATTTCACTTTGCATAATGTCCTCCAGGTCTGTCTATGTTATGGCAAATGGCAGAACATCCTCCTTTTAAAAGGCTGAATACATTTATGTATAGCACAGTTTCTTTATCCGTTCATCCACTGATGGACACCAAGGTTGTTTCCATATCTTGGCTACTGTAAATAATGCTGCAGTGAACATGGGAATGCAGATATCTTTATGAGGTGGTGATTTCATTTCATTTGGATATATACCCAGAAAAGGAATTGTGGGGTCATATATGATAAATCTATTTTTAATTTCTTTAGGAACTTCCGTGCTGTTTTCCATAATGGCTGAATCAATCTACATTCCTATGGAAGTATACAGGGCTTCCCTTTTCTCTCCATCCTCGCCAACACTTGTTATCTTTTGTCATTTTGATGATAGCTATCCAAAAAGGTGTGAGGCAGTAGCTCGTAGTGGTTTTGATTTGAATTTCCCTAATAATTAGTGATTTTAGGCACCTTTTCATGTACCTGTTGGCTATTTTTTACATCATCTTTGGTGAAATGTTGATTCAAGTCCTTTGCCTGTTTTTAAATTGGGTTATAAGTTTTCTTGCTACTGAGATAAATGAGTTCTTTATAAATCTGGGCTATTAACTCCTTATGTGATATATGGTATGTAAATATTTTTTTTCACAAACTGTAAATTGCCTTTTCGTTTTGCTGATTATTTCCTTTGCTGTGAGAAGCTTTTTAGTTTGGTGTAGTCTTTGTTATCTATCTTTGCTTTTGCAGCCCAAGCTTTTGGTGTGATATCCAAGAAATTGTTGACAAGGCTAAGCTAACGTCAAGGGGCTTTTCCCCTGTGTTTACTTCTAGGAGTATTATGATTTCAGGTTTTACATTGAGGTACTTTATCCATTTCGAGTTGATTTTTATGTATGGTGTAAGACAAGGGTCCAATTTCATGCTTTTGTTTGTGGAAATCTAGTTTCTCTAGCATCATTTATTCAAGAGATTATCTTTACCCCATCCTGTCTTTTTGGTGCCCTTGCTGAAAAGCAGTTAATGATACATGTCTGGATTTATTTCTGGGCTCTCTGTTCTTTCCCACTGGTTCTTGTGTCTTTTTATGCCAGTACCATATTGTTTTGTTTCTATAGCTTCATAGTATAATTTTATGTTAAAAAGTGTGATGCCTCCAACTTGTTTTTGTTTTTCTTCTGAGAATGGCTTTGGCTATTTGCAGTCTTTTGTGGTTTTGTACAAATTTTAAAATTGTTTTTCTGTGAAGAGTGACATTGGAATTTTGATATGAAAATGCATTAATCTATATATTGCTTTAGAATAATGGACGATTTAACAATATTAACTCTCCAGATTTATGTGCATAAAATCTTTCCTTGTATTTGTGTCCTCATAATTTCATCCATCAATGTTTTATAGTTTTAGTATATGGGTATTTTATCTCATTGGTTAAATTTATTCCTAAATATTTTATTTTTTTATGCTATCAAAAATGAGATTATTTTCTTGATTTCTTTTTCTGGCTAGGTCATTATTTGTGTATAGAAATGCCATAGATGTTTGTATGTTGGTTTTATATCCTGCAACTTTACTGATTTTATTTATTAGATCTAACAGTTATTTGGTGGAATCTTTGGTATGTTTTACATATAGAGTCATGTTTGCAAACAGATATAATTTTTCTTCTTTCTGATTCGATACCTTTTATTTCTTTCTGATTCAATACTTTTATTTCTTTTTTTGTCTAATTGCTCTTGATGGTACTTTTAGTATTATGTTGAATAAAAGTGGTGAGAGTAGGTATTCTTGCTTTATACCAGATCTTAGAGGAAAAGCTTTTTGTTTCTGCCCATTGATTATATTAGCTGTAGGTTTTTTAATAAATGGGCTTTATTAGGTTGAGGAACTGTCCTTCTATACCTAAACTGTTTAGAGTATTTATCAAGTAAGGATGTTGAACTTTATTGAATGCTTTTTCTGTATCAGTTGATAGGATTGTGTGGTTTTGTCTTTCAGGCTGTTAGTGTGATATATCACATTGATTGATTTGCATATGTTAAATTAGTCTCAGAAATAAAAATGATCATAAGGGACTACAGACTTATGATGGTTTGACCTATGATTTTTTTGACTTTATGATAGGTTTATTGGGGGTATTAAGTACATTTCAACTTAATATATTTTGGACTTAGATTTTTTTTCTGGGGATATAACACCCATCATAAGTTCAGGAGTATCTGTAGTATGAACAATTATATGCTGTCAAATTTAATAACCTAGAGGAAATGGATGAATTCTTAGAAAAATACAACCTACCAAGGTTAAATCAGGAAGAGATAGAAAGCCTGAACAGACCTATGACAAATAAAGAGATTGAAGTTGTAATTAAAAATCCCCCACAAAGAAAAACCCAGGACCAGATGGCTTTGCAACTGAATTCAACCAAACTTCCAAAAAGGAATACTAATACTTCTGAACTCTTCCAAATAAAGGAGCTAGAGGGAGTATTTCCTAACATATTTTATAAGGCCAGCATCACCTTGATACTTAAGCCAGATAGACACCACACACACGAAAAGGAAACTACAGACCAATATATTTGATGAATATTGATGCAAAACTCATCAATAAAATATTAGCAAATTGAATTTAACAACACATCGAAATGATTATACTTCATAGTCAAACGAAAGAAAACCCATTATTTTAGAGCTTCTTTTTGCATAATCTATTTCATTTGGTTTTCATGGGGATTTTGTGAGTTTGGCAGCCTTCACATCATCAAATCATTTTAACGACTGGAGATCTAAGCACAGAGATGACTCATTTGTACAACATCCTGTGTATGCTAAAGTGTAGATACTGCAGTCAGCCTAAATCATGTTGTTCCATTCTTGCCCTTATTTCTGTCTATCAGTGGTTCCCAATCACTGGTCTTTGGAGCACACTGGACCAGAAAGACATTTTTATCAGCCCAGTGCTTTTCTTTTGGCAAGTTCCTGGGTGTTTTCCTTTGATCTTGAGTACCCTGAGCTGTGTAGCTTTAAGGATAAGTAGATCAGGAAAAAACTCTAATCCTTTTCTTGAATTTCTTGTGACCGGCTCAACTTTTAGCCTCCTGTGTCTTGAAAATATCCAGGATGGAGAGATGAAGTGTGACCTTCACTTTTCCAAGTATCACTCTGTCATTTTGGGGGCAGTTTTTAGAGATGACTTTTGCAGAGTATAAATGTCCCTGTGACATTAAGATTTACATTTCTAGGTTCTTGTATCCTCTGGGGTTTGTACTGTGATGATTGTTCTCAAAAGGACATGTCAGTTTCTGTAGATTTGTTGAGATGGCATTTCAGCTTTCTTCACATGTTTTTGGAATTGGACTCTGATTGACAATTTGTTCTTTGAAGTTAAGCACAGATTCAGAATGCGCTGTTTCTTTTCCACTTAAATCTCACATCAAATCCTTTTTACAACCCTTATTGTCCATTTCACTAAAATCACATTGGTTTTCCCCAGTTGAAGTCCTAGGGTAGAATTTTGTTTGAGAGGTTCTGCTTTTATTTTTCCCTCAGAATTCCTTCTCTTCTTTGGCGGTGGGCTGTTTATTAAAATAATCAATCCCCAAATATCTGATGTATAGCCTTTACTTCTTTTTGAGGAAATAAAAGATTATAGGTGTTGATATTTGATGGATTCCTCATGCATATGTACCACTTCAGATAATTTACATAACGTAGCAAAGTAAGGTGCCATGTAGTCAAGAGTACCCTACTCTTATAGAGTACCGTGTGGTCAAATGGTTAGTGTTTGTATACCACTCTGTTGCTTATTATCTTCGTGATGTCAAGAAAATTATTTACACAAACTGGGTCTCAGTTTTCTCACATGTAAAATGGGAATCATGTTTTCTCTTTTAAGGTTTCGCTATGAGCCTTGAAAAAGACAAAGCAAACCACTTAGCACAAAGTCTGTCCTATAAAGTGCACTCAATACATAGTAGCTACTATTTTCATAAGCTTTTTCTATCTGTATGGTTATGATAAGGTACCCAGCAAAGCTCTTAGTAGACAAGAGATGATCAAAAATATATATGAAGAAGAAATTAATATATGATGAAGAAATTAATGAGGAAATTATTCAATCTCATATTAGAACATACTGAACTATAATGGGCCTCTATTTTACAGTTAGTCTAGCCCTCTTAGGTCCATACCCCACACTGAGATATTACTCTCATAGATATAAAGACACTGTAGGGTTTGAGAGTTAATACCATGACATGCCAGCTGAGATTTCCCTACTTAAGGTGGAGTGGATTGGAGAGTGGGCAATCATCTGATTTTTCAATCTTTATTTTTTTTCAGGTGCATGCCACTGAACACATTGAGGCTGGTAAGATATCAGTAGGATTAGCAACAATTATCTTCCTGCCGTGAGCCTAATTTAGGAGACATGTTTTATCTTAGTCACAATCCATTTGCTCTGTTTGTTAAGCTTAGAGTCTTGACTTTTACACCAATTATACTGTTGGGATTGGAGTCCTTTCCTCACACCTTTACATCTTGCCCACAGAAGTTCTTTCAGGTCCCTTCCCAGAGTCCTTATTTCTCACTGCTGGCTAGGATCCTGTTCTGAAACAGGTACCTACTCTCTAGGGGTGACAGTCATCCACATGCCCTAGCAGATTTCCCATGGAAATCTATATCGTTATCCTGCTCATTGGATAGGTTCTTGTGAAGTTGTGTAGCTTCCCACAACTACTCAATTGGCCACTATATTCAGGTCATTTTTGCACTTGCATTGATGAGCTGATCTTCCAGCCCCAACAAGAATGGCCCAACAGGGGGTCAGTTCCTCTCTGGAGCTCTTCTGCAGGTCCAGCTCCTTCCTGGCTCCTGGATTATGCTGCTGACATCTCAGCAAGCCTTGATATGGGGGCTTTTGGCGGTACTGATACTTTGTTTTGAATTCTGTAGGATACTATAAACTTAATGCCAGGTAAAATTTCAAATAAATGAAAACCTTTACAGACCCCCATTAGGGTCTGGACTATTTTATCAGAATGTGTACGTATATTGCTACTCATAACCAAGTGTTCATCGCCCATTTCTCACTATTCCATGCCCCGTTCAGTGTGTATGATACTGCCTCCAGGAGCCAGTGACACAGGCTCCCTGGGCTGGTGCCATGACATGACTTCTGAGTGCTGTCTTATGCCAGGCTTTGTCTTACCAAGAGAGCTTTAATTTTAATTTCTGAGTGAAATATGGGATGCTGTCGCAGAGATGGGTTTCTTCTCCAGTGTCTGATGCACAGTTGTCCCTTGGTTGGACAATAAACAGCACAGTTCTTGCTATAAATCCTGTGGTTATTTCAATTAATCACTATTTGAGAGACTCCTTCACTCCTTCACTCACTTCACTCCTTCATAATCCCTGAAGAACCCATAGGGGCTGGTATTTGGTAGAGATCTTTGAGATCAGATGATTTAATCCAAATTTATTTTAATTCATTTCAAAAATGAGAAAGCCAAAGCCATGAGAGGTTAAGAGTCTGCTGCAAGATTCCCAGCTAATTTATATCAGAGTCAGGATGACACTTCACACCTGCTGGCTTTTTTGGATCTAATTTAGGTATCAATGTGAGCCTCAGTCAGCCTCAGATTGTTGTGTCCCTTGAATCCTGGGCTGCTCCCCAAAGCCTGAGAATTCAAGATTCATGAGGGGTGGTGGGCAAACTTGTACTTCTATTATCAGAGTCATTTTGCAACAGACATTGTACCACCCTGGATCTCTGTTCAACACATGATAGGAACTGAAGGGGCTCTTGGAGTCAGT
Organism: Hylobates moloch; assembly: GCF_009828535.3. Taxonomy (NCBI): domain Eukaryota; kingdom Metazoa; phylum Chordata; class Mammalia; order Primates; family Hylobatidae; genus Hylobates; species Hylobates moloch. The sequence continues at coordinate 106,198,353 of NW_026652284.1, forward strand.
GTCCAGATGGTGTCCCCAACCCCAGAGAGTTTCTATATCTGAAGAAAGTGGTCTGAGTCCCAAATGACCTATCTCTTTTCTCACTTTATTGAGGGTACACTTTCAGTGCAGTTGCAAGATCAAGCAGAAGAACATCAAGTCATCTGGTAAAGCCGCTCCTCACATCCATCTAGAAAAATCTCTTCTTTGTAAAACGCAGTAATTACTGGGGATCACAGGAGGGAGACAGTTCCCCACCTGAGAGTAGTGCACCAGCTTCCCCTATAAAAGAAGAAAACATCTTAAAAGAGTTACATCTTGTCAGATGCTTTTCCTTCCTTTCCACATCTGTGTTTTACCAGATCCGGACACTCTTGCCTTTCCAATCTCGTATTCCTGTCTTCCCTGAACACTTTCATGACATGGCCAATTATGTTTCTCGGGTCTTCTAGCCTGGCTTAGTGTGGAAGTCTCTGAATTTGTCTCTGGTCTGTGGTGCCCTTTCCTCTAATCCACCCAGAATATTACTGTGAGACCAGTCTTGCAATGGCACTAATTGATTAGAGATCTTGTGTGATGCAGTAGAGAGGGATGTGATTTGGAGTTAGACAGGCCTGCATTGGAGCCCCAGCTCTGTTACCATCTACCTGGTGCTCTGGGCCAAGTTATTTCATCTCTCTGCATCCCAGTTTTCTCATCTGTAAAATAAGGATAGTAACAATATCTACCTCGACAGGTTGTCATGAGAATAACATGAGGTAATGCCTATGAAGTCCTCAGCTACAGTCTGCACTCAATCGGTATACCATCTCTCTGTTCTCATTCATGCCTCACATAATGTGTCACAGCATGTGCTTCTCCTAAAAACAGCCTCTGAGACAAGGCTTAGAGTGCAAGTGGTTCGTTTGAGCAGTAATCCCAGAAAGCATGGTGAGGGATGCTGATTGAGATGAGGAAGGGAGTGAAAGTAATAAAGCAAAAAATCCTACTGTGCAACCCTGGCCTGATGAGTTAACCCTTTACTGTGCAAGCCACCACTATGGGCAACTGGGGTGTAACTCCCCTAGAAACCCTTTGATAAACTCCATGAAACCCACCTCAGAACTGTCCCTGTGATGGTCAAGGAAGCTGGGATGTTTGTCTAGCAACTTGAACCCTGCATTTTTCTGAGGAGTTAACTCCCCTGTAGACTTGCTCCATGAGCTGGGCACACACACTCCCTGCTAGAGAATACCCTGAGGCAGAGATGGTGCGTGGGAACTGTACTAGTCAGGGTTCTCTAGAGGCACAGAACTAATAGGATAGCTGTATATATAAAGAGGAGTTTATTAAAGAGTATTAACTCACATGATCACAAGGTCCCACAATAGGCCATCTGCAAGCTGAGAAGCAAGGAAGCCAGTCTGAGTCTCAAAGCCGAAGAACTTGGAGTTTGATGTTTGAGGGCAGGAAACATCTAGCAAGGGGGAAAGATGTAGGCTGGGAGGCTAAGTCAGTCTATCTTTTCACATTCTTCTGCCTGCTTTTATTATGGCTACACTGGCAGCTGATTAGATCGTGCCCACCCAGATTGAAAGTGGGTCTGAGTCAAATGTTAATCTCCTTTGGAAACACCCTCACACACACACCCAGGAACAATACTTTGCATCCTTCAGTCCAATCAAGTTGATGCTCAGTATTAACCATCACAGGAACCTTCTGCAGCCAGCCTCTGGGGAAGACCTAGAGTGCGCCCAGGGCACTGCCAGCATCTGCTCTTGGATACCTGACACCATAGACACTATTGACACTACTGAGCTGTGTTTGAACTGAGCTGATTGAATGGAAACAGGACATCAATGCTAGGTTAGAGTGAGACCCTTCAGTAAAGAAAAACGCTAACCCTTTATTTCCTTAACCTCTGGAGACACTGTCAGGCTGGCAGGATCTGACACATATGCAAGAGCTCAGTAGGAATCACTTAATGTTCACAGGCAAAGGAAGACCCTCTCTCAGCCTATACTCGGGTCTGATTTTGGCCAGGGTCCTCCAAACCTGACCTCAATAGAGTGTATACCCACCAGCGACCCTTTTTCCTTTTTCTACCCCCGGTTAATGTATTCTCATTGCACACGTATTGTTAGCATGTCCAAGAGCACTAAAAACAGCCAAGGCCCCAAGACAGTTCATGTTTATTGTGCTTTTCTGCATTGTCTTGGTCCCATCTATATTAATCTTTAGAAACAGAGGCCTTTCCTGTCTCCTGCTTAGTGAACAACTCCCTCTCCCAGGACCCGGCTTACTTTATGTTGCTTTGTTCCTCTGCTATCTTCTTTTATCTTGCAATTTCCAATATAATCTTTGTGTAATCTCTGCTACATATTTTTTATTTGTTTTTCCTGTGTCTGTTCTAGGCAGATGATTCTTCTCATACTTGTTTAATCTCCCTTGATCCTTTGCTTTCCAACTTGTTTGCCCTCTTTATCAAGGTGAAGGTCCTGGTTTATTCTTCCTTGACATGTCTGGTTGATTAGCTACAAGATTCCCACTTGTTTCTTTCCCCGCACCCCAACACCTCTTTTCCTCTTTCCCCTTCTCTTCATATATAGCCAGACAATTTATTACAGCAAGTGCACAGTGAGAATATACTGTATGCCCAGCCTTGGCTGTGTGCAATCTGTGGGAAGTGTAAGATAAGGGCAAGGCCTTCTCATAATTCAGAGTCTGGCTGGCAGACAGAGCACCCAGTCGTGAAAAAGTTAAGTAACTGAATATTGATTTAAGCTCACATGTGTGTTGTGAGTATTCTGTAAGTTCTAGAGCAGCCTAGAAGGAGAGGATGACTTGGACAGAAGGAACCAGAGAAGGCTTTGTGAGAAAAAGCTACTTACCTGTGTTAGGGTCTCCAAGACCACACTCAGGTTTGATGATTTCCTAGACAGACTCCTAGAACTCAAAAAAAAAAAAAAATGGTTATACTCATGGTTGTATAGTATATTACAGTGGAAGGATACAGATCAAAATTGGCAAAGGAAAAAGACTTATAGCACTTTGGGAGGCCAAGGCAGGAGGATCACTTGAGGCTAGGAGTTCGAGACCAGCCTGGCCAACATGGTGAAACCCCGTCTCTACTAAAAATACAAAAATTAGCCAGGCATGATGGTACACACCTGTAATCCCAGCTACTCAGGTAGCTGAAGCATGAGAATTGCTTGAACCTAGAAGGCGGAGGTTGCAGTGAACTGAGATCACGCCACTGCATTCCAGCTGGGGCAACAGAGTGAGACTCTGTCTCAAAAGAAAAAAAAATTCACAGGGTGGAGTCCAGGAGACATGAAGGGCAAGATCCTAGTTATTCTCTCTCAGTGGAGTTATATGGTAGAACTTGATTTTCATTCAACGCTGTGTGACAACATGTATAGAATATTGTCAAATAGGGAGGATCACCTGAGACTTGATGTGTCCAAGGTTTTTATTGGTCATGGAGCGGTCAGTTACATATACATGGAGCACCTGTGTGACTGATCTCAGCTTTTTAGACTCTAGTCCCCCAGGGGTCAGATTGACACAGCATGACCCAAAGCCCAGGCATGCAAAAACAGACATTCAACATAAATTCCACTGTTAGAATAAACCATCTGGCATGGTCCCAGACCTCAGCTATCCAAAGACACTCTTATTTGGCAGGTATTTCAAGGGCTCCAAGACTATTTTACAGGGGCTAGTTGAAGACCAGTCCTGAAGACCTCTGAAATGTGCAGAGTTTGGGCAACCCTGGCCTGCTGAGTTAACCCTTTACTGTACATCACTGCTTGTTTCACCCTAAACCATATCATGTCCCTAGAATGGTAGAATGGTATAGTGGGAAAAGCCCTCTGAGGTTACCGGGAGTTTTGTCTAAATCCCATTGTTTTTGAGAAATGGCAAATGAGGTTCAGAAAGGAAAAACCATCTTTAACAGAAAGGCTTCCCTGATGCTGTCCAGATAGATGTGTTGCTCTTCTCCTAGGAATTTAATAGAACTTAAGAATGACTGCCATTTGCTGAGTGCTTTCTGTGAACTAAGTACTGGGCTGAGTGGTTTTCATGCGTTATCTCATTGTTAGCTGCTCTTGCAGATGTGTACATTCAAGTTTTGTCTTCTCTGCTAGGTGGTGAACTTCTTGAAGGTAACATCTGTGATTTATTCATCTTGATACCCTTATTGCCCAGCACAGCGCCTGGCACAGAGTAGGTATGTAAGAAGTATTGATGCATGCATACATGAATAATTATTTTGCCCTGCGCCAGAACTCACAACTGGAATTGAAGTTTCCTCTTGTGTAATTCTTCTCAGTAGTGCTGTGAAAACCAGACTCAACAGGATGACACTTGTCCCAAAGCTGACACCTTCTAAAGAACTGGGATTATCTGTGGATAATCCTCCATTGGCTCATCCACAGACATGTGATAAACAGTATGAAACAAAATCGTAAGTCATCAGCACTAGAAATATTATAAGATACCAGTTATTAGTAATAAAAAACTGCTTGAATTTTTTCAAAGACACTGTGTTTGAAAAGCACACCTACCTGTGTGCCTTTGCTCACACAGCCCTCAATGCCTGGGGGATCCCTCATGGCTCTACCCAGACTCCCCTTCCTATCCCCTAATTCAAGACACAGCTTGATCATTGTTCATTAGACAGAGCTTCTTAACACAGGTTTCCCATTCCCCCAATGAATCCACAAATAGAATTCAGGGTCTTTGAAGTTAGAAAAATTATCTTCATTTTCATTAGCCTCTAACTGGAATTGATTATTTCCTTTAGTTTTTCACATAGTTAACAAATTCTACTAGTCTTAGCAGTATTTGTGATTTGTTAGCAATAGAAAGCACAGATATTTTCATAACACATTATAGTTGTTGCTTGCACCTCAGAATATTGACTATGCCCTTTACTATTTTATAACTACAGTGGTTATTAGGCCCACCAGTTGATCTTTTTTTATAAGTTAATTAAGAAGCATGTGCATTATAAGGTCACATTTAAAATTTTAATAACTATATTTCAATATAATTAGTTTCCCTGTAATCCTGTGCATGTTATAGTATACATTAAAGCCATTATTCAGATAAGGTATCCATAAGTTTCACCAGACTGCCCAAAATGTTAATGACCCAAAATAGGCTACAAAGCCCTAACTCTCTTGATCATAGTCCTGTGTGATTCTGTGATGCCTGTGCACGTCTCTATCAAAGAACTTTCCCAATTTCTGTAATGCTCCATTATAATGTCTGTCTCACCAACTAGATCATGCACAGTCCAGGGAGGAGACTAAGTCCCATTTGTTTGAATACCCCCAACATCTAGCACTGTGCTCGGGGCTTGGCAGGTGATCAATAATGCTTGCTGAACAAGCTTCTAAGTTTGTGGATGAATGAGCCAGAGAGCTTTTCAGCAAGCATGCCTGAACTCATATTTATGAATGCGATTTTTTCCTTTTCCAAAATACTTCTCTTGGTGTGATCATATGTTTACTCCTGGTGTTCTTCCCTTGCTCAGAGTATTTCTGCAATCCCCTCAGGCTAATACCTTCTTGGCCAGGTTCTGAGAGCACTACTAAGTAATTCAATCCGTAAAATCAAAGTTAGACTATAATTGTGACCCACCTTGGTCATCCAAGGTGTTCAAGCCCAGCTCTGAATGACTTTTGACAATTTCAAATGGATAAATAAACATCAGAAAGCAAACTAATTTTTTGAGCAAATGATCTATTACAAACACAAATGTTATTTAGAAAGATGTTTTTCATGCCCTAAAAACAATTCCAAAAGAGGGACACCCAAAATGTTCTCAGTAGTAGCAACTTTATGAAAATAAGTTTGTAGTTTCTCAAAGGGATCATTTTAAATTGGCCAAAAATATGTATAAAATCTAATGTGTTAATTATAAAATGACTTAATTTCCTGACTATCTTGCAACAATGTTGGAGAAGTTTCAACAACCCCTTCATTACAATAGCTACGTCCTATGTTGTATTTAGGCCTGGTGGCCAAAACTTCCCCAAATACATTGTAGTTTTTTTCCTTGCAATTTCTCCTTCTTAAAATGGAAGTGTTCAGGGTCTAATACTTGGAATAAAACAATCTATTTAGTATGTTACTGTTGTGCATCACATTCAAACCCCTCAATATAGAATCAGAGATTTACATAATCATGAACTCTCCAAAGGGTGCATGTTGCGCAGCCTCATATTAAAGATTCTCTTCACTAATCAGTATTCTGTTATCACATACCAGACTGGATTAGATGCATCTATGGAGAATTGCAAAAATCTGGGATGATGCTCTTCCATTAACGTACCTTCTTTTACATTCCCCAAGTGTTCCAGGAATGAAAGACACAGACAAATCTTTCTTGTAATTCTGCTTTTCATTTTAGCTACAGAGGAAACAAACAACACAAACACCAACAAGAAATAAAGTCCTCATGAAGGTTAACAGTAAGAAGACCTTCCCTCATTCTTTTCTGACCCTTGGCAGATCAATTGTAAAGAACTGTCCATTGGAGATTATTAAAGATAAATAAATTTTATAAAAACTGTTCCTTGTGAACTCTCTAGGATTAAAGAAAACAACATTGATTTATTTGGTTTCCAATCCAATAAGCTGTGTGTTAATCATCTTTCACAGCAGATACATCAAAGGAGAAAAAATATATTATGAAGAAGAAAGTCTTTATAACAACTTGAGATGTCTCAAAATCTCATCTTATACATAATCTCCTGGGCTGCGTATGTATCACTTTAGATTTTCTTATTTATAAAATGAGTTGACAAGCTCTTGGGGACCACACGAATCTGGGTCTGTTAATTACCTAATATAATTATGGTAAGAAACATCTGTGCCTTTTCCCCTGCCCCACTCTGGTAGAAAGAGCTATTTACACAGTAGGCATTACACATTATTACTTCAAAAATGTATAATGTTTAAGCATCCTTATTTAGGTTAAGTAAAAAATAAAATTCAAAGAATTTAGGTTTTCCCATTTTTTTCAATGCTCAATTCCATGACTCAAACAATTACATGTTTACTATGTGCTCTAGACAGTTCTAAACACAGAGAAAAACACTGGAAAATTATTTTGGTGTCTGCTTGTGTGTAGTTTGCGATACAGCGGGGGAAACTACTAAGGGCTATAATTGAGATGTAAAAAGTTCTATCTGGGCATGGAGGAAAGAGAAATGAATCTGCTTTATTTTGCTAATTACATCTTTCTTTCCCGCTAGATCATCGCTTTCTGTCCTAGCTTGTCATGTTTTATGGTACAGAAAGGAAACAAGGCAGCACCACCCAAATCCTTCTCAAGCCTTTACCTTCTGGTCACCGTGTCCTCCTTCCTTGACCTATCAAGCTTGCAGATGCATTGTCTGCACTTACCATTTCTTCATCCCATGTTTGGTGGACTCTCCAATGCTCAGATCCCCTTTTAAAAAAGGATTTGCATTCTCACCTCCCGGGAGAACCATCGACAGGTAGCTGTCAGTTCAGGGTTGCCTTGGTGGCAGAGAGCTGACTCAGCCAAGTTCACCTCCCTTCTAGTATGTCCACTGTCAATGAATGAATGAAACAGCATGTATAGGCATAGTCATCTTGGCCCATCATGAAAGTACTTTGGAAGGCCACGCCAACTCCGGAGCTTCCCATGGTGTTTCCTGAGTTCATTGTTGGGCCTATATTGTAGCTTGGTTCCTCCTTCTGTCCACTCCCACTTCTCTGCTTCTTTCCTTCTCTTCAGAGCTTGATTCTTAATAAACATCCTGCATACCAAACATCATCTCCTTGTCTGTGTCTCAGGAAACCCAGCTGAGACATCCATAGCTCTTATGTATCTCTCATGAAGAACCTACATGATTAGCCTTCTAGGGAGGTCATTTGGAGCAATTTATTATTATTATTTTTGTGTGTGTGCTTGACTATTTGTTGCTCAAGAGAAGTGTCATTTAAAAAATCTGTTGAATCCTCAGGGTGCCTAGATCATCAGTATAAATACTTCAAAAATATTAGTTGAGTAAATATATGATAGAAAGTCTCTTGCTATTTGTATGTTTGGACAAGTCCAGAAAACCAATATTGTTATTGTCTCAGGGGGTTGCAAAAGAAAGAAGATTGGTCAAAATGGCTTTTTCTTATACTCTACTGTGTACAATCTGGTTATTTAGTTATTTCATCCAATGCATTATACTCTACTCTGTACTCTGTGTATACTCTGGTCTAACTCCAGATTGTACACAGTAGAGTATAATGCATTGGATGAAATAACTAAAATACAGAAATACCTGGAGTCCACTGATCAAGTATTAGAGAGTTAGCTGCAAGCCAAAGAGGCAGTATTCCAGAGGAGTCTAGTAATGTATAAAAGGATCACAGAGAGCTCCTTGAGGTCATGGCAGCTAAGGTGGACTTTGTAGGAGTTAAATTTAGTATAGTGGAGACGGAGAGGGGAGGGTACTTCTGGTGAGCATTCCGTGACAGTCAGTACACAGGGTGCTAGGGGACCAGTCAGAACAGGCATTGCATTTGAAGATAATGGGACTAATTTAATGAATTAACATTTCTTAGATGGGAAGTATGCCATAGTGAAGAACCATGCGGATGTTTGATAAAATCTTGGTAATTGTATTACCTGTTGTGTGATACATTACTCCAAAACCTGGTGGCTGTTTATTATCTCAGTTTCTGTGGGCCAGGAATCCAGGCCTGGTATAGCTGGGTCCTTTGCTTTAGGGCCTCGCATGGCCTGCAATTAAGGTATCAGCAGGAGCTGCAGTCATCTTAGGATTCAACAGGGCCAGGATCTGCATCCAAACTCACTCATGTGGTTGTGGGCAGGATTCTGTTTCTCATGGGCTTTTTATCTGAGGGTGGTCCTCCATCTCTTGCTGGCTGTTGGTTATAGGCTGCTCTTGGTTCCTTGCCACGTGGCCTCTCTATTATTACTTAGAAGACATGTAGAGAGAAAGAATACCAGCAAGATGAAAGACATAGTCTTTTGTAACTTAATCATGGAAGTGACATTTCATCATTTTTGCTGTATTTCCTCTGATAAAAGTAAGTCACCAGATTCAGTGTATAAAGTGGAGGGGATTACACAACGATGTGAATTCCAGGAGTGGTAATCATTGGGAACCATGTCAAAAGCGGTCTAGCACATACCCTGATTCTACTGCAGCAACTTTCTTGAATAGAAAGGGCATCATCTTTAATCTCTGCCAATAATTTGTAGTTGTGACTTGCCCAAACCTGCCTAGCTCTTTCCTATCTGTGTGCCTTTGAGTATGCTGATTTGAATGTTCTTCTCTCTTTTTCACCTGGGCAATTCCTACACCTTCCTTATGTCCCAGTCATTTATCACTTCATGAAGGCTTCCTCTAATCTAACAGGTACTATTCATCTTTTTCTCCTCTATGCTGCCATTCCCCTTTGCACATACAGTCATCCCAGCAACTTGTTACATTTCATTGAATATATGTATCGACATATGTGTTCTTCCTGCTAGACTGTTACTTCTTAATTATAAAGATTAAGTTTTAAATATATGTTTTTATTCATGGGGCCTTGAATAGTGATTAGCTCAAAGGGAACTCTGTAAATGGTGCTTATTTTTTGTGACTAGATCATAGAAGGTGGTTGAGAATTCCACGATATTTTAATTCTTTCGTTTTTTATTTCTATTTGCCACTCACTGTGAGAGAGCCACTAATCTCAGAAAATTCCTACGAGGTAGGCATTGTTTCTCTTATTTTCAAGATTTGGAAATGGAGGTATAAAAGAGGTTAATTAACTTCCCTGAGTCCCTTTCTCTCCAGTCCTCTTGCAGCTAGTGAAATCATTAGACATAGTTCTGATCAATAGAATGCAATTGCAAATTTGCTGATGGGGATTCCAGGAAAAACTTTGCTTTCCTGATTAAATCGGCCGCCTCTGCTGGAACATCCTATTTTATTTCAATTGCCATTGTCTTTACCCTTATTTTCTTTTAGAACCTGAAGCTAATGTCTAGAGGTTCAGCTGGCATCTTACAACCGTGAGGCTACAAGCTTAAGGATGAAAGTCAAGGACACGCAAGAGGGAGGAGCAATTAGACAGATGAGCCTGGGGTCTTGATGACATTTCAAACAGCTGCACGAGTCCTGGGTTGCCTTCCTGGACTATTAGTTATGTGAGGAAAATTAATCCCTATGAGTCCAGTTTTTTTTTTTTTTACTAAACCAATTCCTAACTAAAATTTCTACTAAGCGGTAGATCTCAGATTCAAACCTCTGTTTCCTGACTCCAAATCCCACATTATTTAACTTTGCCATACTCCCTTTTTATATCACATAGTTCCTAACTCAAATTTATCTAATGTGGACAGAAAGAAAAAGACCAAGTGATACAAAATAGGCGATTCTATTCTAAGGTAGGTGATAAGTTGTGTCCCCTGGGTGTATGAAGTTAGTGGTGGTGAAATGATCATGGAAAAATTCATGAATGGGGCAGGCTGTGTGATAAATTTCAAGTAATAGGCAGAATTTGGATACTCAGAGAGGAGATGGCACAAAGTGGTGTCATATAGAAAAGAGACTAGCATCAGTGGTAAAGCGGAATCAAGGACATTTTCTCTCTCTCCCTCCTCCTTTTACCTTTACAATGGGTTCAATTGTAAAAATCATTGAACTTCTTTTCCTACTCTTTGCAAAGAGTTTGAAAAGCCATTGCATCATAATTGGTAAATGTCAAAGAGTAAAAACAGGAGGAAGAGGCATGTCAAGTGTCCCACAGAACCAAAGACACTGACGATTTAAGATAGGCAGTGGAGTCAACTTGAGATGAGTGGGTCACCAGCAGGTTCCTTTTTGCATTCTTACTGATTTCCACTGGGTAGAAGCATCACCATTCTTACACCAAGATGCCATGCTGCTCTCAAGAAGGCTCATGGTGGACCTAATAATCAGAAAAGGTTTTGACAAACACTGAGAATAAGTGTCTGCATGTTGGGCTACTTGGAGGCCTTTTAAAATAATTACCTTAAATTCATCTTGTGTCTGAAGAGATTTGGTGTCCAACAGAGTTTTGACTGGCTTCACTACTTTTCCTTCAACAAACATACATTTTTTTCCGAGTGAGCAATTGAAGGAATAGGGAATCATCTTCAGCCCCTCCTCCATCACCTAAATCAATTTTTCCTGCACAGATAAGAGCTAGATACAGTATCAGTTTCTGTACATGATCTCATCTATAAGACCTACTAAGATCAAGTTCATTAAGATCTTTACTCAAAACTTTTCTGCCTTTATGTTTACATTTATGTAGAAATGTTTAGATCATAGCTGAACATTTATAAATCGGTTATTCACATTTCACAGAGTAAACAGCTCAGCTATAAAGGGTCTCCTGAATGGTGTTTAGAACTAATTTTCCTGTAGTAAAGTGTGCCTTGATATGTGTTATTTGGCTTTTTTCTAAATTTCTTTTATATGATAATTCCATGGGCTACATAAAAATAGCAGAGTAACAGCTTTATTTTTAGACTAAGCTGTGTTGACTATTGAAATTAAAACAAGCTGGAAAACTAAGGGTATAGGCTTGTATTAGAAAATAACGGCATCCAGAAAAAAACTCAGCCTGAAAACAGAGCCAGGTAGATAAGCGTAATTGAGTAACAAAGTCTTGACACAGAGGGGAAGAACAATCTTAAACTCATCATGACATCCATATTCTGCATTCATTTCCAAGGCCAATCTTTATGAACTCAGGTCTGGCCTCTTTGTAGCCAAGAGGCATTTAAATTATTTTTCTTTTAATGGAAAAATGGAGAAAATGCAAAATTTTCTTCCATTCCATAGGTTTTCTCTTCACCCTATTGATTGTTTCCTTTGCTTTTCAAGCTTCCTAGCTTGTTGTGATCTCATTTGTCTACTTTTGCTTTTGTTGCTTGTGTTTTTGGTGTCATATTCTGCCTAAAATTATTGCCAAGACCAGTGTCAAGGGACATTTTCTCTATATTTTCTTTTAGAAGTTTTATAGTTGCAGGCCTTATTTTTAAGTCTTTAATCCATTTCAAGTTGATTTTTAAGATAACGGTGGAATTTCATATTTTTTTTTGCATGTGGGTATCCAATTGTCCTAACGCCATTGAGACTGTCCCTTCCCCATTGTGTATTCTTGGCATCCTTGCAGAAGACTAGTTGACCATATATGCATGGATTTATTTCTGTGCTTTCTATTTCTTTGCCTATATATTTGTTTCTGTGCCAGTACCATAGTGTCTTGATTATCTGTGCTTTGTAATATGTTTATAGCCAGGAAATGTCATGCCTCTAGCTTTGTTTTTCTTGCTAACGTTGCTTTGGCTATTCAGGATCCTTAGTAGGGCCATACAAATTTTAGGATTTTTTCCCTGTTTTTGTAAAAAATGCTGTTGAAATTTGGAGTGGGATTTCATTGAATCTACAGATCATTTTGAGTCATGTAGACATTTTAACAATATTGATTTTTCCAATGCATGAACATGGGATGCCTTTCCATTTATTTTTTCTTTTAATTTCTTTCATCAATGTTTTACAGTTTCAGTGTAAAGTCTTTCATCTCTTTGGTTAAGTTTATTGCAAGATACTTTATTCTTTTTGGTGCTATTGTAAATGAGATTTTCTTGATTTCCTTTTCAGATAGTTTATTGTCAGTGTATAAAAGTTCTACTTATTTTTGCATATTGATTTTGCATCCTGTAATTAGTTTTTGCTGAATTTGTTAATTATTTATAATTATTTTTAATTGTTAATTATTTCTAATTTCTAATTGGTAATTATTTCTCACTTTTTTTGCATGTGTGCATGTGAGTGTAAAGTCTTTAGACTTTTGTACATATAAAGTTATGTCATCTGGAAACAGAAATACTTTATTCCTTCTTTTATAATTTGTATTCCTTCTATGTCTTTTTCATGCTTAATTGCTCTGGCTAGGATCTACAGTACTATGTTAAAAAGAAGTGGTGAGAATGGACATCCTTTCCTTGTACTAGATCTTAGAGAGAAAATTTCAACTTCTACTTATGGAGTATGATGTCATCTGTGGGCATATAATATATGACCTTTATTATGCTAAGGCACAATACTTCTATACCTAATTTGTTGAGAGCTTTTATCATCAAATGGTGTCCAATTTTGTCAAACACTTTGTCTGCATCTATTGAGATAATCAAATGCTGCTTTGTATTCCTAATTATGTTACTGTTGTGTATCACATTGACTGAATTATGTATGTTGAAATTTCCTTGCATTCCAGAGGTAAATCCAACTTGGTCATGATATATAACCCTTTGAATGTGTTGTTGAATTCAGTTTGCTAATATTTTTTTGAGGATTTTTGCCATCTGTGTTCATCAGGTATATTGGCCTAGAGTTTTATTCTCTTATAGTATCCTTTTCTTGCGTTGGTATCAGGGTGAAGCTGGTCTCGTAAAAGGAGTTCAGAAGTGTTCCTCTTTATATTTTTTGAAAGAGTTTAAGAAAGATCGATACTGATTCTTCTTTAAGTGTTCGGTGGAACTCACTTGTGAAGCCACCTGGTTCTGGGCTTTTCTTTATTGGGAGTTTTTTTTTTTTTTTTTTTCTGATTCCATCTCCTTATTGGTTATTGGTCTGTGTAACCTTTCTATTTATTCTTGATCCAGTCTTGGTAGGTTGTATGTTTCTAGGAATTTACCCATTTCTTCTAAGTTGTCTAGGGCTACTGATTCTGGCTTTTCATGAGAATTAGGGCTACTGTCACATAGTGAGGTAAAGAAGAGTTCTCATCCTAGTATCTTATCTACTGATACAAGTTGTTGGAGAGAAACTGCCCTTTACATGAGTAGGATCGCCCAGGTCCTAGATTCATTAAGAATGAAGTATGAATGTCTCTTTATTGAGAAGCAAAAGGAGAGTATGAAAGAAGGTAGTATGATCAGGTGGAGAGGTGCTGAAGACAAAGTTAAGCCATTAGGCACTTTTGCTGGGGACTGGACTCCGTAAGAACATTTTAGATAAGGTAGATGTGACCATCAAGGTGTCCTTCTACCATGAGCAGATTATATTCCAAAAGTTTTTTAAAATTAATTAATTTGCTCATTCATTAAATACTCTCTGGGGCCTTGGACTAAATGCTAGACAAATAAAGATGACTAATTGGCAGTTTCTGTCCTTGAGGAGCTCATAAGTTTGAAAGAAAGACAAACTTGAAGTAGAAATCTTACATTCTGTGATTTGATTATTATGACTTATTATAAATATGAACAAAGAGCTGTGGGAGCGATGGCGTAAGTAGCTAACATTTAACATGGTTTAAATGGGAGCTGGCATCCCAGCTTAGGCCATGAAGTAACTAATTAAACAAGTTCTCCTCATGCTATTCAGTGGCATGCTGGTGTGAAGAATCAGACACATTTCCTATCTTCAAGGAGCCCAAGGAAATTGTGGAGCAGGAGTGGGAAGAAGACATGCTAATAAATAGAGATACGTGAAGGTACTGGGGAAGTAGAGAAGGAGTGACTAATGCTGTCTGGGAAATGGAGACTTGAAGTGTAAATAAGATTTCTCGTTTGATTTGATTGAATCACATTGAATTCAATCATTGACAAAAGGTCCAAAACACCAAATGTTCGCTAACTCTGGGTCAATTTTACTGCTTTGTGGATTTGAAATTGTTTACTGAAATGATTATGAGGAGACTACAGAATCATAATCTATACAGATACAAATTCAAAATAAATCTGCATTGAATTAGCTATGTTACAGATGGGTGAGAAGGCTCATGACAATATTGGTAAGAAGAAAATCCTTACCAGAAAAAAAAGGAAGTGTTTATATTAACAGTTCAAAACAACAATATCATTATTAATGTACATTTTTTTTCAGTGCACATATTGCTGTTATTCTTGTTGCTTTTTGTCTATGACCTGACAGACCACATAATGATGCCTTTTCTATCTAATGCTTTTTATTATTTATCTATGCAACAAGAACAGAAAATTTAGTTTGAACCTTTTAGAGAAAATACTTTCCATAAGTGCATATTATTTTGGGTAATCAAATAGTTAATATTTGCTTATTCTCATTTATTCATTTACTCAAAATACATATTGAGGATCTACTATATTTCTATAACTGTGCTAGATACCAAAGGGATTACAAAAGAATTGCATTGCTCATATGTTGACTCATCCATTCACTAGGCTTATATGAGTCTACTACGAAGGCATTATATTTCTAGAAGCCAATGTCAGGGGAATGAGGACTGGCTACAGATAAATGTATAGAGAAATATGGTCTTCATTGGAGGGTCTTAAAATCTACAGAAGAAAGACAAATCGTACATAAGAATTTAGATAAAATATAAACAACAAACTATTGCAGTGATTTCAATTACATGTTCAAAGACAAGATAGATGTGTATGGGCTGAAGAAATCAGGGAAGGCTGCTTAAGAGGAAATTAGCAATGGTCCTAGCAGGAGGACCATTTGGATTTGCCCTAGCAAATCCAAATATGGGTTCACATGTGGGCAGCATTCTGAATTAATTTCCTATTATTACAAAAGTGGAAAATTTTGAAATGTGAAGGAAATATTGGGTGAAGCTGGAATACAGGCCTATATTTAGGTTGTGTTTATGGTTTTAGATATTGTAAATCTAGATATTCTGAAAAACACTTATAATAACTCCTAGGTTCTGAATGTTTGTGTCTCCCCAAAATCCATATGTTGAAATTTAATAACTAAGGCGATGATATTACTAGATGGGACCTTTTGGAAATGATTGAGTGGGACCTATGTGCCCATATAAAAGAAACCACATAGAGCTAGCTACTTTCTTCCAACATGTGAGGACATAGCAAAAAAGTGCTCTCTATAAGCCAGAATGAAGGCCTTCACCAAACACTGAATCTGTTGGCGCCTCAATCTTGGACTTCCCAGCCTCCAGAACTGTGAAAAATAAATTTTTGTTGTTTACAAGCTACCCAGTCCAAGGTATTTTGTTATAGCATCCCACACCAACTAAGACAATAATAAAACCATTAATATAAAAATCAGAATTAAGGAGCTAGATATTCTACCAAAGGCTTCATACACATTATATCATTTAAGTCTCTCACAGGAAGTATTTTAATCCCCATTTTATAGATGAAGTTATTAACTTGCCCAGGTTACCCACATAGTAAATGGTGGAGCAAAGATTCACATCCAGCTTTGAGTCTAAGCCCTGTAACAATAACCAAAGAGCAAGGATCCTACCTTCCAAAAGCGAGTTGTCATTCCATCAAAGCACTCTTGGTTTGCTTCTCTTAAAACCTCAGCATGGATGTGACTTGCTTTTCTTCAGTGTAAATTCACAAGGGCACAGGCATCAAAATGGGGAACATGGTAACAATGTTAACTATTAATAACATGTTTGAATGATCTTTTCTCATTTTGCTCTGACAATAATTGCATTAAGGTGGGTGGTATTAACTCCATTTACATGATAAGGTAATCATAATTGTGACTTCCTTAAAAATCACAAACCTGAGACTAGATCCTAGGTCTTCAGCTCTCATATCTTTTAAACTTATGCTATCCTTGGCCTTCTTGTATTTATTTAAAAATGTACCAATGGTCCATTGCATAACAGTGAAAGATGCAAAAATTTCCACATGCTTCAAATCAACTCTTCCAAATCTCCTGATGTGATAAGAAAGATGATTCTATTAAGACATACTTACTGTGGGGTCGAAGTACTGCGTTAGAGATGAGCACCTGGCATGATGGAGGAAAGGGAACAGGTATTTGTTAAACAAATGTAATATATGATCCTTTTATTTCCCCAAATTCTGTATTGTGGTCAAGTATTTTCATCTCTTGTATATAAGTAATGTGGAGGCAAGGATGCTGAGGATGTTGTTAAATGGCAAAAAGCTGGTTAGTGTAGGAGCTGGGCTTCAAACTCAGGTCTTCCTGGCAGCAAAGTTCATTTTCTTTCTACAAAACCAACACACTAACCTGACACTATGATGACTGTGTTTATTAAACTTGAAATAATAACATTTATTTTACTAGGTACTTTACATGTATTAGCTAGTTTAATACTCATAACAATCCTAGGGGTTAGGTACCTGATCTACTGATAAGAAATCCAAGCTACACAGTGTTAACTAACTAGACAAAAGCGTCATGGCCAGTAACTGCCAGGCTGACATTCATATTCATGCAATTTGGGTGCAATGCCCACGTTCTTTTTTTTTTTTTTAGACAGAGTCTCACTCTGTCGCCCAGGTTGGAGTGCAGTGGCATGATCTCGGCTCACTGCAACCTCTGCCTCATGGATTCAAGTGATTCTTCTGCCTCAGCCTCCCAAGTAGCTGGGACTACAGGCATGCACCATCACACCCGGCTAATTTTTTGTATTTTTAGTAGAGATGGGGTGTCACCATATTGAGCAGGCTGGTCTTAAACTCCCGACCTTGTGATCCAACCACCTCGGCCTCCCAAATTGCTGGGATTACAGGCGTGACCCACCACGTCTGGCCTGCCCATGCTCTTAACCACTACATCATCATATATGGTTTAACCTGTAAGAATAAGCTTACTGTGGCATAAAATTTTCAAAAATATCCTGGAGAAATGCTAGGGACAGATATGGATAAAGGGTAGAGGCATAGAGATCAATCAATTTGTCTGCAACCTCCATGAAAAACTGCAAATCTCATGATTGAATGATTGGGAGGGCTCAGATTACAAAAAGCCATGCATCCCATGAAATGTGACCTTTCTGAGGAATTTCTGATAGGGGAAGAAAATGCATTCCTTTTGCATTTTTGAGAGTTATTTCTGGCATAGAAAGAGGTAAAATTGGATCTTTGCAATAGTTCAAGGTAGAATTTATTGGGATATTTTTCTTACAGCAGCTTAGCTTCCCTCTCCTCATGTCCTCTCTCTCTTTTTCAAGCCTACACCTTATGGAGCACATGCTAGTCAGAAGTCATTGTCATCCCATCTATTGGCCGAGGAAAGCGAAAACTATTTTAGTCTAAAATCTTCATCACTGTTTTGACACTGTGTTATCACTGTAATACAGAGAGCTGACATCTCTATTGAGTTATCTGCTTTGACATCTCACTCACTCATTTTTGAGACATTTTAATTATCTCAAGGATTTTATTAGAATGCATGATCAGAATAGTAAACTCTTCAATATCCAGAATGTCCATGTTATTCATGTTATTCTTGACACTGTGAGTGACCTGAGGAGCTTATTTCTATGCTAAACATCACATCTGCCCATATTGTTCAATACCGGTTTTCTTAATTCTTTTTGTGGCCATTCTTCTTGTGGCCATTCTTCTTCTTGATTAATTTGAGTAATTTGTTAATTGTTGAAAATCAGCCCTCTTGGCTGCTGGCATCTCCTTCCTGATCATTAACCAACATATTGAAAAGCCATGTTTCCTTTTCGAGGTTAGTGAGAGCACATTTATTTCTATTTCTTAGGCTTGCTCAAATCCATGACAGGACTTCAGGACTTTTTTATTTGTTTGTTTTTTGCAAGAGTTTCCAAGTTCAGAGTTGGTGAAGGACTTGATCAGAAATCTTCTAGATTAGGAAACTACAAACCATCTCAGAAAGGTGGGGTTTTAGACATAGCTTCTGAGGCATGGGGCACTATGAATTCAGAGTGAAGTTTTTCAAGAGCATCAATAACGAATAAGACTCAGAGACGACAATAAATAATAATATGAAACAACAAAATCAGTAATTGACACATACTGAGTAACTAATGTGAGCAGAGGCATTTTTATGGGCATTTTTATTATATTAGCTTATTTAACTCCTTATAAAGAAAATATCCTTAACTCCAAATTTTTAAAATTAGAAAACTGAGGCTCAGAGAATATGATGTGTCTAAGCTCAATAGCTTAAAATAGCTAGAATTTGAACACCGTTCTTTAGTAGCAAAGTTTTTCTAATATTGTGAGCATGAAAGAAATGCTGACTGAGGAATGCACAGAGAGAAGAAATGTTCTTGAATAAATAGATTAATATTTGAATGACTGATAATGTCTCAGGCATCTTCACTTAGGAGACGGTCTATGTCTTACAAATGGAAAGAGGGAGGGACACTAGTTTTAGGTTTTTCTCTTGGTACTTTATGTGACTCTGAAAAATGTCACTGAGGAAACTTAAGACATACTTACTATTTTCATGTACTGACAATGTTTAGAATACGTAGGATGTGCTAGTCTTAGCGTCTTTTTACCCTGGTCATTGTCTTTGGGAATCTCAAATAGGATAGGTCAGCTGGGAGTTGCCAATATTTACTTCAGTGCAGTAAAGTATATTTTTCTATAATTCCAAAGATCATCTGGTTCCATCTGGTCTTGAGAATGGACATCAAAATACCATTCTTGTTGTGACGGTTCAAGGTAAGGTTTTTCATTTGCATTTTTATTATGTTCTCAAGCCTCACTTTATTAGAGTAGGCACGGTCATGTCTCAGGGCTTATGTACCACTATTTGGGACATGTGGGAGGAAGAGTGAATGGAAACAATGAACTTATGTTTGGTACCTGTTATGTTCTAGGCACAGTGCTATCTTCTTCACATATATTATTTCATTTAGTCATCCCATAAAAATCCTATGAAGTGGATATAATTCTGATTTTTTTAAGTAAAAAAGATTGATATTTAGAGACTACTTGTCAGTGGTCACTCCATTCTTAAGACATGAAAAATAAGATTTGATCCCAGGTCTAGCTGACAAGTCTGTTATTATATCACACTTAGCTTCTAGAAAGGTTTTACTGGGTCAAGTAATTTTCTTTCTTTCCTTCTTTCTCTCTCTCTTTCTTTCTCCTACTCTCTCTTTGTCTCTCCCCATTTCTTGCTGGTCTCCCTCCATTTTCCCTTCTCTTCCCTCCCTCCCTCCCTCCCTTCCTTCCTTCCTTCCTTCCTTTCTTTTTCTCTCTGCTTTTTCTTTTTCTTATTTATTGAGTGAGATGATGAAGGACTGACTACTTTTGACAGAAGTTTTTTGGATCCTTTCACTTCATTATATTTTCAGGCACCCTTTTCAAATAAATGTATATTTAAATAGCAACTTGCACAAGTGCACAAGTGTCAGCTGATGACATCTCTCTGTTCAAATGACTTTCCCAAGGAAAATTAAATTTGATGAATGTTTTTCCCCATTGTTTTGGCTTGAGTTTTATGGTTTTACCTAGTCTTCAAAGGGGCCTTGTCTCAGGCACAGAGCTGGGGAGTTCAACTTTGGAGACGTATTGCTTATTATTAAGACAGTGACTGCTACAGCTGTAAGGAACACTTAGAAACAATTTTATTTTTTTTGAAAAGGGGTCAGACTCAGAGAGACAAAGTATGTTTTTTTATTTTCAAAATGGAGTCATTAGTAACGCCTACTTAGTACTTGATTAGAAGTATTAAATAAATTAATATTTGTAAAGAATTTAGAATTGTGCCCAGCACATGAAAACACCATAGAGTGTTTAAAAAACAAATTTAATAGCTTGTTTAAGTTCACAGAATTGGAAAGGCAGTATGGGTTTCTGAATAAACATACCTGGGTTCCAATTCCAGTTCGCTTGTATGATTTTGGGCAGGTCATTTAAACTTTTAGAAGTACAGTTTGCTCAATGTTGAAAACTTGATGATTTTGACTTCATAGTATTATTGTGAGGTTGAATCAGACAACGCAGACAATGTGGGTGGCCCCTGACAGGCCCAGCATATGGGAGCCATCATCAGAGCCAATGTCAGTCTCATGAAACCTGTGCTCTGGCCAAGTCAACACTCCCTATAAATCTTGAAATATTTAAATGATTGCAAGAATAAAGATTTTATATCTGTAACATCTTTCTTAGCAGGGTTTGGGGGTGGAATGTTGCATATATATTAGGCTAACTCAAGAAAACCTATATAACTTGAAAAAGAAATACATTCCGGATACTTTTCTTCCTGTTAGCATCATCATCAGTTAGCACATTGTCATTGTCTGAGCTTCATTAGTATTCTCCAAATATCATACGGGCGGGCAAGCCGAGTTCTATGCTTGCATTGGGAAGAAGATATTCTAAGCATAGTATTTCATTATCATATCCTATTTTCTTTCTTTTTTTTTTTTTTTTTTTTGCTTTATCCTGCTATGCCAGGAGTTTTCAAACAATCTGAACTCCGATTCTAACTCAGCCATAACTAGCTAAATGACCTTGGGCTAGACATCTCCAATTTGCTTTGGCATTCAATGGCCTCTACTCCCGTGGATTACATCTTTTAAAAAATAATTTCTGTTATTTACTAGTTAACTCTTTATTTTAGAATAGTTTCAGATTTATAGGAAGATTGTGAAGATTGTACAAGAAGTGCCCACATACTCCTTACTCAGTTTTCCAAATTATTAACATCTTACATTAATATGGTACATTTGTTACTGTTAACAAACTGGTACTGATACCTTTTCATTCACTGAAGTCCACATGTTCACATTTTCTTAGTTTTTTATCCTATACCCTTCTTCTGTTCCAGGATCCCATTTATAGAATTCCATATTACGCTTAGTTTTCCTGTCTTATTAGGCAGCACTTGGCCCTGACAGTTTGTCAGACTTTGCTTGTTTTTAATAACCTTGCTGATTTTGAGGAGTGCTGGTCAGGTATTTTGCAGCATGCCTCACAGTGGATTTGTTGGATGTTTTTCTCATGATTAGACTGGGGTCATGGGCCTTTGTGCAGAAGATCACAGAGGGAAAGTGCCATTCTCATCACATTAGTACGTATAGTGCATACCACAGTATGTGCTATAAACGTGACTTACCACTCTTGAGGTGAACCTTGATTATCTGGCTGAGGTATGGCTTGTCAAGTTTCTCCACTGTAAAATGACTCTATTTTCCTGCTTTCTATACTGTGCGTTTTGGAAGGAATTTACTATGTTGCAGCCCACACTTAAGTTGTGAAGAAGTGTGTGCCACTGTCTTGAAGGTAGATTATCTACATTAATTATTTGGAATTCTTTAGCATTGTAGATTTTCCCTCCCTCCCTCCCTTCCTCCCTCCCTTCCTTCCTTCCTTCCTTTCTTCCTTCCTTCCTTCTTTCCTTCTTTCTTCCCTCCCTCCCTCCTTCTCTCCCTCCCTTCCCTTCCTTCTTCCTTTCTTTGCTGCTCATAGATATGTATTTTATAATTGAGTTGTAATTTTACTAGAGTTTTTTCTGTGCTGCTTAAATTATTCTAAGGTTGGCCATTGGAAGCTTATTCATTTGGCTTCTGTGTTGCTTTGACATTGTTGCTACCGTGGTGTTGCCCCTGGGTCTTATTTTTTTCTAGCCAATGACTCAGCTGATACAGCTGAGGAATATTTATGTTTACTAATCAGTGTATATGCACATATCTTTAAATATTTTCATATGTAAAGATTGGTATCTATATTAAGCTAAACACGAGTGCATATGGATGTATCCACCTCTAATCCATGATCACGTGGATTAGTCTAGACTTTTCTCCGTGTTTATCTGTAACCTTTCATTCCAACAGTGAGAAACATGGTTCCTACAGTTTACCATCCATTTCCTCAATTGTTCCATTCCAATATACATTATAATGGTATCAGAATTTTTAACCCATAAGCCTATGGGAAAAATTTTTATCAGCCATGATGTAGTGCTAAGATATAGTTTCTTTTGGCTGTAGTCTTAGATTTATACCTAAGTATTTTTTGTGTGTGCTATTGTAAATAGTATTTTAAAAAGTTTGAAAATGTTTTATTTTTATAGATTTAGAGGGTACAAGTGCAGTTTTGTTACATGGATATATTGTGTAGTGGTGAAGTCCGGACATTTTGTGTGCCCATTACCCAAATAGTGTATATTGTATCCAGTAGGTAATTTTTCATCCCTTACAACCCTCCCACCTTTTGAAGTCCCCAGTGTCTTATTATTTCCTTCTGGATGTCCATGTGAACTCAATGTTTAGCTCCTACTTGTAAGTGAGAACATGCGGTATTTGACTTTCTGTTTCTGAGTTACTTCACTTAGGATAATGGCATCTAGTTCCATCCATGTTGCCATAAAGGACACAATTTCATTCTTTTTTATGTCTAAGTAGTATTTCATGGCAAATATATATATAAAATATTTTAAAATAAGCCTAGGTGGATGAAGATAGTAGAACAAAGAAGAAATTAAGGTAAAGAAGATAAGATGAAGCCAGAGGAGTGGTTATCGCATAGTGTAATGACAAAATTCTTGATTTTTTTTTTTACCTTTTAGGGTTTCTGGTACCTTAGATAACATTTGGCAGTTTTCAAAGTGTAAAATTATATATATACATATATAATCTATTGATGGACACTTAGGTTGATTCCATGACATTGCTATTGTGAATAGTGCTGTGATAAACATACTAGTGTAGGTGTCTTTTTAATATAATTATTTGTTCTTCTCTGGGTAGATAACAAAGTAGCGAGATTGCTGGATCAAGTGATAGTTCTGTTTTTAGCTCTTTGAGAAATCTCCACACTGTTTTCCACAGAGGTTGTACTAATTTATACTCCCACCAATGGCGTATGAGGGTTCCTCTTTCTCCACATCCTTGCCAGCATCTGTTATTGCATGTCTTTTTGATATAAGCCATTTTAACTGAGGTGAGATAATATTACATTGTGGTTTTGATTTTTATTTCTCTAATGACTAGTGGTGTTGAACATATTTTCATATGTTTGTTAGACACTTGTATGTATGCTTTGAAAAATGTCTGATTCAGGTTCTTTGCTCCCTTTTTGATAGAGTCGTTTGTTTTTTCTTGCTGAGTTGTTTTAGTTTCTTGTAGATTCTAGATATTAGTCCATTGTTGAATACACAGTTTGCAAGCACTTTTTCCCATTCTGTGTGTTTTTTTCAGTTTACTCTGTTGATTGATTATTTCTTTTGTGGTGCAGAAGCTTTTTAGTTTAATTAAATCCCATTTTTCTGTTTCTGTTTTATTGAATTTGCTTTAGAGGTCTTAGTCATAAATTCTTTGTCTAGACCAATGTCCAGAAAAGTTTTTTCTAGGTTTTCTTCTATGATTATTATAATTTCAGGTCTCAGACTGACATATTTAATTCATCTTGAGTTAATTTTTATGTATGGTAAGTGATATGGGTCTAGTTTCATTCTTCTGTGTATGGCTATCTAATTTTCCCAACACCATTTATTGAATATGCTGTCCTTTCTCCTCTGTATAACTTTGTCAGCTTTGTCAAAGATTAGTTAGTTGCACTTATGTGGCTGTATATCTGGGTTCTCTATTCTATTCCATTGATCTGTAGGTCTATTTTTATACCAGTAACATGCTGTTTTGGCTTCTAGATCCTTGTAGTATAATTTGAAGTTGGGTTAAAACTGTGTCTCCCTCTTTGTTCTTTTTGCTTAAGATTGTTTTGGCTATTTGGGCTCTTTCTTGGTCTCATGTAGATTGCAGAATTATTTTTTCTAATTCTGTGAAAAATGATGCTGGCAATTTGATGGGAACTACATTGAGTCTGTAGAGTGCTTTGGCCACTGTGGTCATTTTAATAATATTGATTCTTTCAATCCATGAGAATGGAATATTTTTCCACTTGTTTGTGTTATCTATTATTTCTTTTTTACATGGAATTTTTATTGCTGGTATATAGGAAAGCAATTGGCTTTTGTATATTAACCCAATATTCTGTGATCTTGCTATAATAAGTTATTAGTTCCAAGGGGTTCTGTGTTTTTTGTTTTAGGTCAGATCTATATAGACAACCATGTCATCTGTGAATAAAGACAGTTTGATGTTTTCCTTTCTAATCCGAATATCATTTACTTCCTTTTCTCATTTTATTGTACAATATTTGGTACAATATCTAATAGAAGTGATGAGAACATTATCTTTGCCTTGCCTTGATCTTATGGGGGAAGAATCCAGTTTCTCACCATTAAGGATGATACAAATTACCTATTTTTTTGTAGATGCTCTTTATCAACTTGAGGAAGTTGCCTTCTATTCCTAGTTTGCTGAGAATTTTTTGTCATAAATGTGTGTCATATTTTGTTAAAGGCTATTTCATCATTTATTGATATGATCACATAATTTTTTTCTTCTTTAACATGTTGATGTGATAGATTACACTGATTTTTGAATGTTGAATCAGAATTGCCTACCTGGAATAAATCTCACTTGGCCATGATGTATAATTTTTATATACTTTTTTTATTCTACTAGCCAACTGTTTTTCAGTTTTTTATTTTATTGCTCACCAATATGAACTCTGATCTGGTCAAGCAACCCTGTTTTCTATTAAATATTCCATTTTGTTTAAATCCTACCCCTTTCTATAGATCTGCTTTCCCTTGTCCGATCTCTTCCATCCATCCCTTCCTTATCTATTCTTCAATCTTTCTCTCTTTGGATTCCTTTAAAGGTTTGTATCTTTATGCAGCACTTGAATTTGCACTGCTTTGTAGATTTTCTGTAAATAACACTCTATGTTTTTATGTTTGTAAAATATCTCAGTTTATTACAGATAAGATTTAAGACATGTTTCTTGAATACATTAAACTCAATGAGATAACACAAAATTAAAGATAAGCCTAAGTGGATGAAGATAGTAGAACAAAGAAGAAATTAAGGTAAAGAAGATAAGGTGAAGCCAGAGGAGAGGTTATTGCATAGTGTAGTGATAAAATTCTTGATTTTTTTTACCTTTTAGAGTTTCTGGTACCTTAGATAACATTTGGCAGTTTTCAAAGTACCCTGACACACTTTATTTTGTTACTTAAAAAGAATAACTATGGTGTCAGTGTTTTATGATAATAATATTATTATTGTAAAAATTATTTAAATATTTAATAATAATTATTTTGGCCAGAGTAGAAAGCCTGGATTTAAGTACTGAAGGTAGTGAATAATAAAACAAAGAAAGGAATCCCAGTGAGTAAGAGTCTAAGGTCCTTTTAACATATACTCCACTTCACAATAGGATTATAAATTTGTTGTGGGGAATGGACAATGTTTTTTCCCCATGTTCTTGCTGACTTGGTATTGAACACCTGTATGGCCAAACATATGCACATTGATTTGAATTCCATCTCATTTTGAATTTAAATTTGTAAACAGTGTGACAAGGTGGGTTAATGAGAATTTAATGTAGTAGACTATGAGCACTCAAACTTGTGTTTTGTTTCTCATGCTTTGAAGAAGTAGCTGTTCATCCTTGGGGCTGAAAAATTAATTCATGCATTGTTTTAGGCTGATCTTACTCTCTCAAAAGACAAAAAAGTTATCTGATAATTTTTGGACCTAAAATACTTCATGCATTCTGGTTAACCATTAAACCTCCTTATTAAAGAAAAAAGTGTGGTGAAAGACAAGTAGACAGGGGTCCTGAAATTGAAAGTAAGGGCTGCTTTGCTTGGTGAATTAGGAGGAGATTAGGGGACACACCCTGAGATTGGGAGGAATGATTGGACTTTCAGTTTCTTTGAGTTGGTGAGAACTACCCTTAAGAGTACACAGAGAAAGTCTGGGTTGTAAAAGTATAGGAGCTCAAGTCTATAGCCTGGGAAGCCATAGACTGTCTATGTGAAGGGTCAGGGACTCCGTGGCTTGTGCAAGTGAAGAGAACCAGAGTTGTTTGGTAGACTGAGTAATGGTGATGATGGTAAATGACCTGAAGAAAACAATCCTTCCTAATTTTTTAGTAATCCAGAGAACTCCTAGCATGTTCCAAGGTCACAAAAAGTGGCCAATTAGCATAGATAATTGAGAGATTGAATAGGACAAAATTGATTTGCAAATATAAAGAAACAGGCTCTTTCTTGCACTTTGAGTGTCAAGGAGCAATTTATATCTATTACATCAGGGAAGTGCCAAGTGCCACCACTATAAGAAATATGTCTTTGTCTTCTGAGTAGGCAACATGGTATAATTTTTCATACCTAGCTGTCCCTTATAATAACCCAGAAAACTTGTTAAAATACAGAATTATGGGCCGTATTCCAGATGCACTGAATCATAGCATTGGTGTTAGAATGGAACATGGATATCTGTATTTTTTCTTCCTTGTCAGGCCTGCACTGATCTGTTAACTGCTAATAGAGAACTTCGGTCAGGTGATAAAGTATGGGCTTTAGGTTCAGACAAGCCAGGATTTAAATGGAAACTCAGCCACTAATTATGGACAAGTTACCTAAATTCTATGAGCTACAGATCCTTTATTTGTACAAGGATAAAAAATACCTACCTTTCAGGTATATAGGGAGGTTAAATGGGATACTATATTTGCAGTTTTCATTTCAGTGTTTGGCATGCAGTACACACTCAATAAATATTAGTACATTTCTCTATTCCTTTATTTTATTTTATTTTTTTTGAGACTGGATCTCACTCTGCCACCCAGGCTGGAGTGTAGTGGCATAATCTCAGCTCACTGCAACCTACATTTCCCAGGTTCAAGTGATTCTCCTGCCTCAGCCTCCTGAACAGCTGGGATTACAGGCACCCGCCACCGTGCAGGGCTAATTTTTGCATTTTTAGTAGAGATGGGGTTTCGCCATGTTGGCCAGGCTGGTCTCGAACTCCTGACCTCAGGTGATCCACCCGCCTCAGCCTTCCAAAGTGCTGAGATTACAGGTGTGAGCCACTGCACCCAGCTATTCCTTAATTTTTCTACTTGATTTCAGGACGTCATTGGAATTTCTGAGTTATTCCACTTCTTTGGTGTCTAATATAAAGCTCTTTTTCATGTGGTGATCTGTAATTTTCATCTGTAATTGTTCTAGGTTCTGACTGGCAGAACTAAGAACAAGTGCTTCATCTGTAATTTTCTAGATTCTGACTGGCATATCAAGAACACTGAGAATGATACTTTTGAAATGACTATGTGTCCTAATCTTTGCTTTACTATCTTGGAGATAGTACAGCTGAAGATGATTAAAAGATTGCTTTTTCTGAGCCTCAACCTTTTCTGTCAGCCTAACACAGAATCACCACCTTTGAGTTTTCCAGGAATGATACTGTAAACAGATTAAGCCATTAATCAGGTTTATTCAGGAAGGAAATGTCTATTTTGATTGTGCTAATACCTAGTCCAATGATTGCAGATGGGTTGCTTCAGTGTTCAAGGATATGTGGAGTGGTGGTTTTCTAAAGTGGAAAGAATTTAGAGTTAGAAGACTTTGGCTTAAGAATACTTCCTTCCTTCTTCCCTCCTCTCTCCTTCTCTGTTTCCTTCCTTCCTTCCTTCCTTCTTTTTCTTTTCTTCCTTTCTTTCTCCCTTCCTAGCTCCATATTTCCCTCTCTATCTCCCTTTATTTATATATTTTTTTTACTATATGAATTTGGTAATTCAAATTATTGCCCTTAACCTCAGTTCACTTTTCTATAGAATGAAATGGCAGCTCTTGTCTGGACTATCTTTCAAGGAATTTTATGAGGATCAAAAGAGATAGATAATGTCTCATTTTATAAATTAAATTCCTATGTAAGTATAAATATAGTGTTTATTTTCCATTTTAATGTCTTAGATGACTCTGGGGTGAAAATGCATAAGAAGAGAAAACAAATATTTACTGGTTTGCCTGTTTATTGACTGCCCATTTATGCAATCATTTATCATTGCATATATTTATTGAGAAGCCACAAAAGACCATAGACTCTATGAAATTCTTGCACTTATATTATTTTATGTAATATTGACATTGGCCCTGAAAGATAGTTATTATTTTCTCTATTTAGAAATTTAAAATTAGAAAATATGCATGATTAGACCAAGGTCACGTGGCTAGTGGCAAGGTTGAGATGCTACTTTGGGTCAGTCTGACCATAAATAAGACCAGACAGTATATGAACAGGATGAGAAGTGACTTTTAAAAAGATGTTAAAACCTTGAGATGTTTTTGATGTCTTACCCAGACCTTTTGCTGAGTAATAAGGATTTTGTGCCTCTTACCACCTCTGAAATTTTCCATCTGATAAAATTAGATAGTTCTTAAGCCTTACTTTAAACTGGCAAAGTTATGCAGACTTATTGAAATTTGTGTTTGACAAGATGGCAATTTAAGTTCTTCTGTCAGTTATAGCTCATCCACCAGTCACCAAGTAGAATAAAATGTGGAGTGACTTGGAGAACAGGGTAACAATGGCACTTGTGAAACTGAGGCAACCACAAATGATTCAGTGAGTTTCTATCATTTTCGGAAGAGCAGAGGCAGAAGCAACCAGGCTTTTAAGGCAAAACATACAGGATAATTGTGGCTCCATAAATAATTGTCACTCTAAGGTCTTCAAGGTGGTGAGAGCACACTGTGATTTCAAAATTGCAACTTAGGTCCCAACCATAACCTGCATAACTGTAGAGTCCTCATCACTTTTCTTACTGTCTTCTTTGTCTGGTCCCCGGGATTTCTCATGGTGGAATGAGGTGGCGGGAGGTTCTCACATAGACTCATCATGTCAGGCTGGGTTTCAACTCACAATGCTTCATGGAATCTGCCTGAATTTCTACTTTCAGTACTCCCCCGGGTCATCATTCCTATCTGCTGCTTCTCTTCTCCCAAGCTCTTAACTTCAGCATCCTCTGGGCTCTGACCATACCATCGTTGTAGCTTCTCTGTGTGTGAGTCACGTGACTCCTGCCACCAAGGTTCTTTCTTTTTTTCATCATCACTGAACAGATTTTTGGATGAATCCTTTCATCCATATCTAATCCCTCATTGATCTTGGTAGCTAAAAGAACCAAGCTGGGGTTCTTGGAATTACTGTGGGCTGGAGGAAAAGAAAGTGAAATAATGGATTCTATCACTTAATTCAATCCAATAGATTGCACACGCTGAGAAGGATTCCATGGCATTGCTGCTTGAGCCCCATTGTTGCCATCCTTTTGTTTCTATGTAGCTTTTTTTTTTTTTTTTACTGGCCAGAGAAGCTTGTTCAAAACTGATTCAAGAAATAGTCTCCACACCACACAGAGGCAGGTGATCTCATGGCCTTGATGTCATGGAGACAGGAAAAGATGAGCAGAGCCACCTCCAGCTAAGTGCAGTGGCAGAGCACGTAATGGCAGAAGTGCTAGTGTGATGGAGCCCCAGCTTCTTATAGGAAAGTCTTTATTTATTATTGCCTTGCTAAGAAATGGTAAGAAGAAATTGGACTGACCTTTTGGAGCAGAATGAAGTTGTGTTATGCTTGCTGCTCATGCCTATCTTAGAGAGATATGGAGATACTTAGAGAGATTCTGAGTACAAGGTGTGGCTGATGCTAGAATCTGTTCTAATCTTGCCAACCTGTCCTATTAACGAATCTCACAAAAATCTCCATAAGTGTGTGCTCCTCTGTGTGTAGATGTAGGCCATGAGCACTTGAGCTGTGGCACTGGACTTAAAGACACCCATCTTATGTGGCCGTAGCAGGTTATATTAAGAGAGAATGGCTTGCTCTTTGAAACAGGACAACTTCCTCTTAAACCAATGTTAATGGTTACATCTCAGTCACTACTGTAGAAAGGAACTGTTGAACTGCAAGACATGCTATAGATCAGTGGCAATAACAGTAGCTAAGGAGAAGAGGATGCCCTAGAACCCTGGACAGCCCTTATATTCTCTCCCCAACATGATTATGGGGTTCTTAGAGTGATCATGGGAGGGAGGAAGAGAAAGTGAAAAAAGGCATTTTTGAAATAGATGCTATATCTTCTCATAGCATATAGCATTGTCATTCATTGTTAATATTAAAAAGAATTTGCACTCAAACTGTTCAATCAGGACCTATCGAGTAATCAAGTAATTCTCCCATAGGGTCTTTGAAGTTTTTGGTTGACCTCCCTATAGTTCAACCATCTGCCACTCAGAATCCCATTTCTGGACACAGCTTAGATTTTCCTTCTGCCTAGAGACCTCTTAGCACCTATTAAATTAGTGGATACAAACAAAGTTAGGGAGAGGTTGCAGGTAGGGCCTTGAGGCTATAGTTCAGCTAGGGCTTAGCAGGTAGGGCCTTGAGGTTAGCTTCACAGCCAGTATTTTTGGAAACATGTTTGCATACTGTATACATTTATATGTTTCTATCCATGTAATAATTCATTCAGTAAATTAAGAAAAAATGGCAGTGCTCTTATTATTATTATTTTGTGTGTGTGGAAGAGACTGAGGCTAAGAAGGCCTGGATGTCTTGCATGAGGTCATGCAAGTAAAATTTGCTAAGCCAGGGTTTGAGCCCAGGTCTTCTGACTCAAATCTGGTGCTGCTTCCATAACTGTGGGCTGCTTCTCAGGATCAGAACCAGTCCTTATCAAAACCATGAAGTTGATGGAGTTGTCTTTGGGCTTTCACTGTTATTCCCTGTACCTTTTACTCTCACCCAAAGCCAGAGATCCAATATGTGCTTTCTGTTAAGTCTATTGGCTCTCACACGTGATGAAATAGAAAAAAGACATAGGCTTTGGAATCAATTTTGACACAAACAGGGCTGGCTTTATGGGCTTACAAGCCAAGCACTTGCCCAGGATGCTGCCCCCAGAGAGATTTGTACTTGGTTTAATGCTCTTCTGTCTCTGTCTTGAAATTCATAATCTGTTGAACACCTGGTCTGCATTTTTATGTTACACTGGACTCTGTAAATGAATTAGCTGGTTCTGCTAATAAATTTAGGACTTTGGTTATGTTTCTTAATTTCTCTGGACCTCAGTTTTCACATCTGTAAACCAGAACCAGCACAGTTATCCATATCTCAAAGTGTTCTTGGGAAGAATAATCAGATAGAATTGCAAATTGGCTAACAAGCTTTTGTACATGCGTACCAAAGATTTGTCCTCACTAAATCTTAACCTATTTACATCTAATCTAGATGGAAACCTCTTCACTAATGCCTTACTAGGTGAGCACTAAAACATTCATCATATCCATGCAGAGCTTAGTTTTGTGCAAGGGAAGATGGTTATTTAGATTTTGCTGTTGTGGGAGCAGATTAAATAACAAGGGAAAAAAAATTCCCTTTTCATGCACCAGTTACTAGTTTGAACAAATGTGTAGACTTGGTAAACAGGGTGATGAGAAAAACAAATGCTGCAGCAGAAACATTGGCTGAGAAATCAGTCAGTTCTCATGACTCTCCAGCCAATACCAGGAGCACTCGTACTTCTCAGAGCAGCACTGAGCTTGCTCAGATACGGTTGGCCCTTGCCCTGGCCCAGTGTAAGGCAAACAATCAAAACAAAACAAAACAAACAGACAAACTAGAAAACCAATGTAAAGAAGAGAAGAGAATGCAGAAACTAAGGTCTAAAACTAAGGATGTTTTTAAAACTTTGTGTCTGGGGCTGGTCTAGCTAGTTCAAATATATTATTTCATTTAAACTTCCTAGAAACCCCATGAGGTAGGTAACATTAGTAGCATTTTGTAGATGAAGAAACTGAGTTCGCAGAATACTTAAAACTTTAGAGTATCCCATAGAATTGATAGTGTTTAGAATACAAACTATTTGAAAAGAACAGAGCTAGATCAGATAATCGAGATTGTCTAGACAGTGATGTCAAATGTGTTGCATTTCATGCCTTAACTGTAAGTTTTTTTTGGTAGGGCTGTGCTATGGTTTGCATATTTGTCCCTTCCCAAACTCATGTTAAAATTAAGTCTTCAATGTGGTGGCATTGCGAGGTGGGGCCTTTAAGAGGTGATGGAACCATGAGGACTCTGCTCTCACTAATGGATTAATCCATTCATGGATTAATGGATTAATGGGATAATGGATTAATGGGTCATCATGGGAGAGGAACTGGTGGCTTTATTATAAGAGAAAGAGAGACCTGAGTGAGCACATTAGCATGCTCAGTCCCCTCACTATGTGATACCCTGTGCCACCTCAGGACTCTGCAGACAGTCCCCACCATCAAGAAAGCCCTCACTAGATGTGACTCCTTGGTCTTGGACTTCTCAGCCCCCATAACTTTAAGAAATAAATCCTTTTCCTGTAGCATGCATCATTATCTCCTGGAAGGCTTTTACAGCATTGGTTGCTGAGCATCACCCACAGAATTTTTGATGCAGTCGGTCTGAGATGGGGCCTGAGAATTTGCAGGTTCCTAGCTGAGGCTAATGCTGCTGTCTGGGCCCACCCTGTGAAGGCTTCCTGTTGGTAACTTTCTTGACCATTGATCTGATTCCTCTTAAAATGAAATGAAATTATTCAAACATGCATTTAAAAAAATCATACAGACTTGTTTTTTTAATGTCTGTCAATAGCACGGGATTTGTCAATAAGTTCTGAAAATTGCATCGAAAATTGTTTAATTAGTTCTTGTTTTGGCAGCACATGTACGAAAATTGGAATGATACAGAGATTAGCATGGCTCTTGTGCAAGGATGACATGGAAATTCATGAAGCATTCTCTGTTGTTTGAAACCCTTGTGCATTGTTGGTGGGAACATAAAATGATGCGCCCACTATGGAAAATAATATGGAGGTTCCTCAAAAAATTAAAAATAGAATTATCATATGATCCAGCAATCTACTTTTGGAAATATATCCAAAATAAATTAAAGCAGGATCTTGAAGAGGTATTTGCATACCTATATTCATTGTAGCATTATTCACAATAATCAAGAGGTGGAAGTAACCTAAATGTTCGATGACAGGTGAATGGATAAAGAAATGTGGTATATACATACAATGAAATATTATTAAACTTAAAAAAGGAAATACCATCCTTTTTTATTTTGTGGCACACACTACCACATGAATAAACCTTGAGGACATTATATTAAGTGAAATAAGCCAGTGACAGAAAAGACACATACTGTGTGATTCCATTCATATAAAGTATCAAAAGTAGGCCAAACTCATGGAAACACAAAGTAGAATGGTGGTTTCCAGGGTTTGCAGGGAGAGGAAACTAGAGTTGGTGTTCAATGGTTATAGAGTTTCAGTTTTACAAGATGAAAAAGTTCTAGAGATCTGTTGCAAAACAATATGAGTATACTTAACACTACAGAACTATATACTTAAAAATGATGAAGAGGGCAAATTTTATGCTGTGTGTATTTTATCACAATTTTAAAAATTGTTTATGTAAAGATAACACCTTCCCTGTAGGGCATAGCAATCCTCTGTTTTAAACATGTCTAGAGAGAAGCGGAGAGGGACTCTCCTTGTGGCCACTCTAATGGGAGCCAGCGCTTTATTCTAACTCCAGTCTTAGCAAGTCCTGTGTTCTCTGTGGATCTTCCCTCTCCAAGGTCCTTCTTTAAAGTATGGGTGCTGGGTCCAAGCCAAATATTCTAATCTGGCATGTGATGTGACCTGGGTAGTAAGGATTTTTGAAAGCTCCTTGGAGCTTGAATTGTAGCCATGGCTATAGGGCGTTGGTTGGATCAGTGATTTGTCACTTGTGGAAGGCTAAAAATAATCTTCTTGAGGGTCTTGTCCAACTACATATGCTGAAGTCTTCTCCATTCTCTTCCTCACTGTCCCAGGTAATTCCAATTATCATCATCTCCTCTCCCACAACTAATATGAGAAATATAACATTAGAAAGCCTTTTTCGGAGAAAATATGTTCATGAATCTCAGTTGCAGGAGCTTGGGTTCATTGTCAGCTGAGTTTGTACCTCATCAAGGTCCTTATTGAGATTGGTAAGACAGTCATAGTTTAGGCTGTACATGTACACTTATCCTTTTTAATCCTCATAGTCGGTCAAAGCTTACAGGCAAAATATAGCACTGGGCTTAAAATCAAATTGCTGAATGATAACAAAACTTCATTATTTTGTTTAGAAATTAAGTTTGACAGGCTATGAATAATTTAGAAGATGATCTGAAGAACAAAGAATAAAATTTTATTGTAAGTTCAACATTTCTGTGGAGGTATTAAGCCCTGCCAAGGGTTATTTTCCTTGACTTCCTAAAAATCAGTGGTGTCAGAGGGAACTTGAACAATCCTGGGGAATTTAGCTGTAGTGTCAGGGTGTGCTTAGTATAAAATAATCCCAAGTGGAAACAATTTTCTACATATTTAGTCATTGTAAGCCAGTTTAGATATCCATGAGATCAGAAATTTGGCAGTACAGGAGAAAGCGAACTTGCCAACTTAATGCTGTTTAATATTAATTAAATTTGATATAACCCAGTTATATATTTTTCAGATATTCCCAGGCAGAATGCCAGAGAAGAAGAAATAAATCTATATTCATATTATACATAGTTAAATTATATTATCAAAATGTATTCATAATTATACATTCACATTATGTAATATATATTATCATATCTTCTAATTTTCTGAACATTTCTAGAATAACTGAAAAGGAGGAATGGATTACCAAATCAATAATTTTCATGACATAGAAACATTTACTTGTGTACTGACACAAGTATTGCTCATACAAATACAAATTCTCTGTATAGTATGAAGAAGGCTAAAATAATGCTACATGTCCTGCACAATAAACATACAGGAGTGGGAGCAATTAAAGTTGCCCAGAATTTTGTGAGAAGATACCATGGAGGAGGTGATTACTCAGCTGTGTTTTAAAGCATTTCTAAGACTATCCAATACCACTGGGAAACACTATTACTGAAGTGGTGCTACGTTGGAAAGGTATCCAGTAACACTTAAAGAACAAAAGGAGCATAGCAATCTTGGTGGATATTCACTGCATCAAAACTTTGATGGCTTTCTCTTTAGGATGATGATCACATCTTACACATGCAATAAAACTGTCATTGTTCCTTTGTCCTCTGGTACAAGTGTGCGATATTTACAACAGGGCAAGAAGTATTCAATTTCTACTGAGTATCCCAATTTCTGTTATAGTCTCTAATATTTAGATGATTAATAATTAATGAAATGTATAGAAAATTAAATTAGGCTTCTCAGCATTGGCTTTAATGTAGCAGGCACACTGGTTGTACATACGGGAGAGAGTGGAAACAGTTGTTGGCTACAGGGTCATAGAACCTGGGTCCGTGATCCTTGTCATGTTCTAAAACTCACCCCACAGACCTCAGATTTTGTTAGATATAAGAGAGTGGATAAATCTATACTTCACAAGCCAGAATTATTAATAAATTCAGTGGGGAGTTTTGAAAATATGCAGATTCTCAAGAATGATTAGCCCACAATTTATGTATGAAGTAAGCCCTAGGAATGTGCATGTATAAAAATCATCCAGAAGAGATTGCAGCTTCCAACCAAGATGGGATAACAGAAACTATGTTAACTCTTCTGCAGAAACTAAAAAACTAGACAAAACATATGACACAATGATTTTTAAAACATTAGATACCAGACAACAGAAGGTAATAACTCCTGAGAGATAGAAAACAAATGAGGTGAGCCCTGAAGTTATCTCAGCTAACTGCTTTGAGAGAATTTCCAGGTTGTGTTGTTAGTGGGAGGGATCCAGATTGAGCGTGGTGGTCTCTGTGCATTGGGGAAATTGACTTGGGAATCTAAGGAAGCCGAAGTTTCTAGAGTTTACAGCGTAAAGTACCAGAGAAGAGAGAGTAGTACACAGAGAGGACTCTGAAAAACTGCAGAGTTGTCCCTCTAGTCTTCGTCTGAGTACTAATCAGTTGCACACATGTAGAAAACTACACAAGGACAAGGAAAAAGGCAACATCAACTCTTGATAAAAACTCTCAGCAAACCAGAATAAAAAACACACTCAACTTACTAAAGGGCATTTGTGAAAACCTATAGCTAACATTATACTTAAAAATGGCGGCCGGGCGCGGTGGCTCACGCTTGTAATCCCAGCACTTTGGGAGGCCGAGGCGGGCGGATCACGAGGTCAGGAGATCGAGACCACGGTGAAACCCCGTCTCTACTAAAAATACAAAAAATTAGCCGGGCGTGGTGGCGGGCGCCTGTAGTCCCAGCTACTCGGAGAGGCTGAGGCAGGAGAATGGCGTGAACCCGGGAGGCGGAGCTTGCAGCGAGCCGAGATTGCGCCACTGCGCTCCAGCCTGGGCGACAGAGCGAGACTCCGTCTCAAAAAAAAAAAAAAAAAAATGGAAAAATTATTTTTCTTTAAAATCAGGACCAAGAAAGGATTATCCGCTCTCATCACTTCTATGCTGTGCTGGACGTTCTAACTAGTGCAATTAGGCAAGAAAAAGAAAAAAATGCATCCAGATGGAAAATGGTGAAGTAAATCTGTCTTTACTTGCAGCTGGCCTCATTTTTTAAGTAGATAATCTCATGGAGTTTATGTAACAGTTATTTGAACTAATAATTAAGTTTAGCAAAGTTGCAAGATAGAAGATTAACATACAAAATTCAATTGTATTTAAATATGTTAGCAATAAATACTTGGAAATTGAATAAATATCATTAATAGCATATAAACATGAAATACTTAGGAGCAGCAGGTGGGAAAGAAGAATGTATAATACAAGTATACAATAATTAATATTCTTAAAATTTGTACAGCATTTTCTACTAGCTTTGAAGATATTGGATGTTAGTAGTGAGTGGTGATTATTAAATGAGATAAACGCATGTGCAGAAAATGAGGAACAAAGTATGGCACTTACATTGGGAATTTTGTAATGCTAGTAAAAAAATACGTGGTTTTCAAGCACCCCCCTTCCTCCAAGTCATGGTTTCTTTTAGAATTTGGGATTGTAGAAACATTCCTTTCTGTAGAGAATAATGCAAGCTATGCAATTTGTTCTATTTCCATTGCTGCTGTGGTTAGCTGAAATCTCAGAACCAATGATGAATTATAGTCTTTATAATTATAAAATACCTATCAGTTTTATATCTGACTATATTAGTTCTGCTGCAGAAACTAAACTAGACAAAACATATGACACAATAATTTGTAAAACAGTAGATATCAGGCAACAGACGGCAATAACTCCTGAGAGATAGAAAAAAGATGAAGTGAGCCTTGCAATTATTTCAGCTAACTGCTTTGAGAGAATTTCCAGGTTGTGTTGTTGGTGGGAGGGATCCAGATTAAACCTGGTGGTCTGGATGTATATCTGATGTATATACATCTGATGTATCTTTCCTTTGGTGCTAGTTTTTGTTTCAATTAACTTTCTTATAAACTGCCTATTTCTTATTGAGAGGAAAAAAATAAGTATGTATGCACATTATAAAGATATGTGTAATTGTATGTAATATATATATATATGTACATGGAAAACCCTAGCTACATATTTATCCACATTCACTCAGTAAACATGTAGGAACTACTGAGGCAGATTTTGTAAAAATCCTACCTGGAAACTAGCCTCATTATTGTACACTCACCCAGCATTTGTGAGTGGGTGTGTGTGTATGTGAGTCTATCTTGTGTGTCTGTGTCTACCTTGATTCCATTGAATCTCATTCTTTAGGGACGTTGGGTTGAAAGAAAATCCATCCTTTTTTGGCCAAGGAGGATGAGGCGTTAGTTAATTAAATTCCTCGTAGGCGTTTTTCCTGATGCAATAATACTAAATCCAGGGATAAGTTGTCTTGGCAACTGCTTTGGCAACTGTTACTAACGTGCTTTTTAGGCTTGTGAATAAACATGTTTGAGAATGTAAATCACAAGCTGAGGTTCAATAGACATTTTTTCTTGTTCTTCCAAAGAAACTGGACACTAATTGATCATACAGTGTACTTCCATTTATGTTTGAATAATGCAGCAACATTTAGAGCTCAGTCTTTGGACAATTACATATATTATTCATGCTTTCAAAATGTAATGAAGATACATACTTAATATCAGTTTTCCAATTAAACTTTATAACCAAGCTCAGAGATGGTTATAGTTTTTGGCAGAGATTTTTAATTTTCTTCAAATGCTTTCTTGGGATTCACAAAACAGCTTCAAACATAAACATGTTTAGCTTGGGGGAAAGGGAGGGGCAAAGACAATGCAAATGTGATAACATACATATGCAAAAATTATTCTGGTGATGAATCTGGCAAAAATTTGACTATAGTCCTTTTCTCTAGTAATTTCTTTTTAATTAAAAAAATACCTTTTAGCATTCAATGCACTGAAAAAATTGGCTACAGAGTCAATTTGTTAACTATCAATTTTGTGGTCAGCTAATGTACACTGATGTCCTTCCTTAACACCAAAATAATATGTACCAATAGAACTATTTTTACTAGATGATAAAGTAATCCTCACTTACAGAAGCTTCATACTGAGTTCTTTACAGAATCCTAGGGAATTAAACAATTATGCAAGAGTAAAAGGGGCCCAAGATAATTTTGTCGAATACTTCACCTTATAGAAATGGGTATTGAGATTCAGATAAAGTATAAATATCCTAAGCCTATGGTTAATTATGATCAGGCCATGTGTTCCCCAATGTGACATCATAGCAGTCTTCTCTGAACATAGTTCTGGCTAAAACAACCCCTTCATAATGTTTTTTCTTCCTTATAGAGATGACATGGTATGGTTTAAAAATATGGGCTTCTGGGTTATATAGACGTTGGTTTAAACTTGGGTTACTTACATTGAAAACAACAACAACTAACTTCCATAATCTTGATGCTCATCTAATTCTTATGATCAGGTAGTGACTTCCCTGTCTATAAAATACATGGAGGGTTTCTACCAGCTGGAGGTTATAAAAATGACAAAGGGCTAAAAATTCCATAGAGAGCTTCGACAGTAGACTCAATCAAGCCAAAGAAAGAATCAATGAACTCAAAGACAGGTCATTTGAAATTACCCAGTCAGAGGAACAAAAAGGAAAAAAAAGAGTAATGAAAGCCTGTGAGAATTATAGGACACCATCAAGCGAAACACTAAAGATGACAAAGGAAATTTGTGAGACGCTGATCCCACTCTGCCATGAGAACTTTATAAGGTGTACGACACATGGTTATAGTCAATAACTCTACAGAACAAAATGTGTTTTACAATTGGTTTTCATTTAGTGCCCACTGGTGAACTGTTTCATTTTGGGTTGCTAAGGAAGAGGCTGCTGGCTTGTTCTGTCGGAATCTTTTTCTCTGTGACCCATTTTGCTCTTTTTCCATGTAGCTTATTGGGCAACAAAAACCTTCCTTCTTAGTTCTTTATATGTCACAGTTTTAAAAGCCTGCAAGATACTACAGCTCTCTCTCTCTAGCACAATGTGCTTAGCTCTTTTTTAAGCCCAGCACTTCTGAAGTATATGATATGTTCCTTCAAAGAGAGTCACTTATGAGGGCAATACTGTTCAATAGAACTTTGATGGAAATGTTCTGTGTCTGCACCGACCACTATGTTAGCTACTAGCCTCATGTGACTATTGAGCATTTGACATATACCTACAGTGATGGAGGAGCTGAATGTTTAATTTTACTTAATTTACATTT
Source organism: Hylobates moloch (assembly GCF_009828535.3). Taxonomy (NCBI): domain Eukaryota; kingdom Metazoa; phylum Chordata; class Mammalia; order Primates; family Hylobatidae; genus Hylobates; species Hylobates moloch. The sequence goes on from NW_026652284.1 coordinate 106,238,674, forward strand.
AAGTTTAAATAGCCATATGTGAATAGAGGCTACTATATTGTACAGTGCAGATCTACAAGTTGAGTGGAGATATATGGGGAGCCTGGTTCTCTATCTCCCTTTCTTCCCACTTTCCTCAACTCTTTCTACTTCAAGATTTTTGGCTACATGCTAAAGTAATCTAGGCCAAATAGCATTCCCAGTGTTATTATTCCAAGGAAACATATGTGCTTTTTAATGGAATCCTTCTGGGGGCAGTCTAAACTGGGAAAAAAAATTTCAAGCTCGATAGAATCCTGGTAGGGAAAATCCTTTGAGGTTAAAGTGGTTATCTTGTGTCCCTCAAACCACACCTGTGGATAATTATTCACTGCCAGTTTAGAACACAGGCCTAGTTGAGCATCACCATTATTATTGGTGTTGATATTTCTTGATCTGCTATAGTAATAATTTACCCTCTTTAAATAATCTGATATATGTTTTAAGACAAATAGCTTTTACATTTTATTTTCTTCTGGAGAAAGGGTCTCACTCTGTTGCCCAGGCTGGAGTGCAGTGCTATGATGTCACAGCTCACTGCAGCCTTGAACTCCTGGCCTCAAGTGATCCTTCTGCCTTGTCCTCCCAAAGTGCTAGAAATACAGGCTTGAGCCACCACACTTGGATGGGACTCTGACATAGTTTGGATGTTGTCCCCCTCCAATCTCATGTCAAAATGTAAGCACCAATGTTGCAGGTGGGGCCTGGTGGGAGGTGATTGTATCATGAGTGTGGATTTCCCTCTTGGTACTGTCATCATAATAGTGAGTTCTTGTGAGATCTGGTTGTTTAAAAGAGTGTAGCACCTCCCGTCCCTCTCTTTCTTGCTCCTATTCCAGCCATGTGATGTGCCTACTTCCACTTTGCCTTCTGTCATGATTGTAAGGTTCCTGAGGCTCCCTGGAAGCCAGGCAGATGCCAGCATCATCCTTCCTGTATAGCCTTCAGAATCATGAGCCAATTAAACCTCTTTTCTTTATAAATTACCCAGTCTCAGATATTTCATTACAGCAATGCAAGAACACACTAATACAGACTCTATTCTAAAAACAGGTAAAATTCCATTTTTCAAGCTCTGCTCATCTATTTCTAGTCTCCCATTCCCATGAGTTATGTAAATACAGATAGCACCTGCACCACAATAGTTTCTTTAAATCTTGTGCTCATTCATTGCAGGAACACCACACTTCCTTCTAGTAGTATTGTAGGGAAACAAAAAGAAACAAGATGAACACAGGCATTCATTGTCTGGGGTGTAGCCCTTAGAAAGGTTTCCTAGTTTCAGTACAAATTTCTCTCTTTCGTGTTTGGTGTCTTGCTTGGAGATTTTTTTGCAGGGAGAAATTTTTGTATCTCAGCTTCTGAAGTCACATCCTTTAACAGTATTTGTGTGTGTGTGTGTGTGTGTGTTTGTGTGTGTGTGTGTGTAGATAAGGTCTCGCTATACTGCTCAGGCCAGTCTTGACTCCTGGCCTCAAGTGATCCTTTTACCCTGGCCCTCTCTTGGACATTGGTATTTGAGTACATGACCTGTGATCACTGAAGCCCAGCTCTGTTCCATCAAGATTTGACTTTCTAGACCCCAGCTGGCTCATTGCCCAGTCAAGTAAGAATAAAATGTCAGAGCCTTCTTGGGAGCTGAGTACAGGGTTGTTGTCTAAAGTTGTAGTCCAATCAATTACACCCTAAAATGGTGCCCAAATGTACCATTTAACTCGCCATGATGACTGCACTGGTCTATTCCGCAATGTTCCCAACTCCTCTTAGCTGCCAAAAAGATCCTTTTTATACTTTTCTCTGATGGTCTGAACAGTCTGATTTTTTGCTCCTTCATAAAATCCTTCACATCTAGAATGGTGTGGTACCAAAATAATTTGTGCCTCATTGATTACTCACTGATGAGCACTTTGACCAATTAGCTGAATATTTAAAGAAAACTGTAGTGTTGGCGGGGTGTGGTGGCTCACGCCTGTGATCCCAGCACTTTGGGAGGCCGAGATGGGTGGATCATGAGGTCAGGAGATCGAGACCATCCTGGCAAACACAGTGAAATCTCGCCTCTACTAAAAATACAAAAAATTAGCCAGGCGTGGTGGCGGGCGCCTGTAGTCCCGGTGACTCGGGAGGCTGAGGCAGGAGAATGGCGTGAACCCGGGAGGCGGAGCTTGCAGTGAGCCGAGATTGTGCCACTGCACTCCAGCCTGGGCGACAGAGCGAGACTCTGTCTCAAAAAAAAAAAAAAAAAGAGAAAATTATAGTGTTGATAAAGAAAACTAATCTCTACTCATTAAATTAATATTTTGGTGCCATTTTAGAACCTCTGGGTACATTTTTTCATTTAACAGCAATAAAAATTATTAGTGAGTTTTCATTATTAGCCTTCCTTGTAGATAAGGAAATTGAAGCATAGGGAGTTTAAGTAAATTCTGCAAGACATCACAGCATGTAGTGGTAGAGTTGGCAGCACAAAACCAGGTCTATCTGGCCCCAGTTACAAGTATTTCGACCTATCACCCATTTAATCCAGTTGAAAAAGCAGATGTATGTGAAGAATGTAATTCATACATGATATTTAGATTCCAGGTGCCTTAACCAGTGAGTCTAATCTATTCATTATAGCCGACCTGACAAGACTTGGAAATTAAGATATTTGTCTGAATTAGTTTGTGTCTTTGAAGAAAATGTATTTCTTTAACAGTATCACAAAGTCCAATTTTTTCCTGAAGTAAAAATTTCTATCAGCCAATTCATGCTCATTATGAAGTTAAAAAAATGTATATGCAGCTGGGTGCGGTGGCTTACACCTGTAATCCCAGCACCTTGGGAGGCCAAGGCGGGCAGATGGAGGTCGGGAGTTTGAGACCAGCCTGACCAACATGGAGAAACCCTGTCTCTACTAAAAATACAAAATTAGCTGGGCGTGGTGGCGCATGCCTGTAATCCCAGCTACTTGGGAGGCTGAGGCAGGAGAATTGCTTGAACCCAGGAGGTGGAGGTTGCAGTGAGCCGAAATCACGCCATTGCACTCCAGCTAGGCAACAAGAGTGAAACTCCGTCTCAAATAATAATAAATAAAATAAAATAAAAGTATATGCTTGTATAATATATGTACATGGGTATTTTGTTTCCCATATATACACATATAAGCCCAGTCTTGAACTTTGATGTTTGTTCCTGAATTTTTTCTTTTAGGATGGAAAGGAATTTCATTTTCTGAAGATACTGATTTAAAACGTTGGTTTTCAATTTGAGATTATCTAGCAGCTTGCCACGTGGCTTTAACTAAGACAATTAATTCCTGGGCCCTCCAGTTGTCTACCTAAAAAATGGGAAGGAGAGCTGTATTACTGTTTATATATATGTATTTTTTCTCATGGAAGTAAAGACTTATAAGTGTATTTTTAAAAAATATATTTTATTTTAAGTTCTGGGGTACCATGTGCAGAACGTGCAGGTTTGCTACAAAGGTAAATGTGTGCCATGGTGGTTTGTTGCACCTATCAACCCATCACCTAGGTATTAATCCCCGCATGCATTAGCTATTCTTGATGCTCTCCCTCCCCCAATCTCCCTGGGAGGCCCTGGTGTGTGTTGTTCCCCTCCCTGTGTCCATGTGTTCTCAATGTTCAGCTCCCACTTATGAGTGAGAACATGTGGTGTTCGGTTTTCTGTTCCTGTGTTAGTTTGCTGAGGATGATGGCTTCCATTATAAGTGGATTTGACATAACCGATTCTTTGTCCTTAAGTACCTTTTGCTCTCGTGGCCTCTGTCACTTGCTATTCAACAGAGATAAATCAATCGTGCTCGTGTAAACTCCACACCATACCTACTGTTCATGTCTGCATCTGTAGCATTCTCTTCATGGAGCATCCAGAACTCTCTTTTCCTTATAAATATTTATTTTCCAGAAATATCAGGATATACATAACAAGGATAACCTAAGGCCATCTGAGATATACTTGTTTTAAGGAAGCTGGTTAAGTGTCGCTCCAGAGTGCCCACAAGGTGGCAGCGTCTCAGAACATTAGGCCAGCAGAAGTCCTGAGTCCTGGCCTTGGCGGTTGAACTGAGCTTCATAGCTCAGTTATACTGAGATAATAGGGTCAAGTGCCTGCCAAGTGATAGCTCCTGGGAGGTCCACCAGCCAACAGTCTAGAAAACCACTTTTTGACAGTATTTTCTAAAAAGCAGTAGCAACATCACTCTTCTATTTTAGAGTGCTTTTTTTCAAGAAAAAAAAAAAAAAAAAAAAAAGTTTTGGAATGCTTTATTTCGCTTAAGAATGTAAAACCTACACTTGATGAGAGAAAAAAAGCAAAAGGAGGCAGCAGACTCTTCCTTATATTTTCCTGTCATTCAAAGTCATTGATTCTCAACCTTGACTTTACATTAGAATATCTTGGGGAACTTTAAAGTCACTCTCTGGGACAGGGGCCCAGAGATGAATTTTTGAAAGCACTGTAAGTGATTCTAAAGGGCATTTGGGGTTGAGAATCATCTTTTCAGTTCCTCTCCATCCATTCGTTCATTCACTCACCATTTATTGCATACTTCCTCATGTCAGCTTTGAGCAAGGAAATGGTGATGATGTAAAATGAGATTCTACAATTGCCCCCAAAGACCTTGCAAGTTAGTAATTCAATTTAATGGAAGTCAATTCAGCAAACATTTATCAAGCTCCTAGAACATGACAGGTACTATGCTAGATACTGAAATGGCAGAGATGAGAGCAATTCCAGCTGCCTAGCATTTATATTCTAGTGGGCAGTGTATACAACTGAGTATCAGATGAGGCAGAATGTGGCATTATTCATATTTTACCTTTCTATAACATTTCACAGTAACACAAAACATTTTAACCAACTTATATAACTTAAGCCATATAACCCAATAATTCTTGAGATTTGCAAGCAGCTAGCTATCATTATCTGAAGTTCAGAGGGGAGACTAACATGCTTTGCCAATATGAAGCAGAATAAGTCATCATATCCAAGTCTAGGGACTCTATGGTCAGTGCTTACTGCCTCATTTGTAGTAGGTGTGGGGCTCAGAAAAGAGTGGTTGATTTTGAATGCATAAGTGAAGGTATTTGTCTCAGGGTATATTTGTGCATGTGTTGGAGATTTTATTTCTGAGAGAGTGAGTAGAAGATCATTTCTGTCTACGTATTTCCTGAGACTCTTCCTCCATCTAATCAAAGGCCTTCTCTGCTCCAGTCTTAATGTATATATTCTTTCTATATACTCTCCTTCTAACTTTCACCAAAATGGTGATCTCTAAAATTGCTCTGGATGTCTATTTCCGTGAAGAGAAAACTGAAAATATTTAGTTCTATCAGCAGATCTGGTTGTCACCAGCTTCTGTCAATCACAGAGAGCTTTAATGAGGGGAATGAAAGTTAGTCTAAATGTATGTAAAGAAGGCATATAAGTCTCATTTTTCAGAGTTCTGCATTCCTTCAGCTAATAGAGTGTTAAGCCAAATGCCATCTGGATTAGGACTGGCACATGAGATAGTTGATCATGAACATGTTTTAAGAATTAACCTTACGGCAGATGTGGAGAGTTGACTCGTGAGGGAGTCAAGTGTGGGTGAATATCTTCCTTGTGTGGAGAGCCAAAATGATATGGGCATCCTTTAGGGTCAATAAGCATAGGAAGATATTCCTGGGTAGCTTGTAGGTTTTATGTTCCCATAATAGCAGAGAATCCACTCAGTGGCTGACTTTCAGATGATTCATGGTCTCTCTATTATACAGAAGACTCTTACCAAATATCCCACCATGGCACTGTGGAATTGTCTGTCCTTTCCCTAAATGCTCAGCTGTATTAGGACTGTCAGATTTAGGTGCCATAGCCTAAGAGAAGTATGAATCAGTTGGAATATATCCAGCAGAAAACATTCATATGATGAATGTGAACATCATTTTAAAGAACAATTGAGAAGCTGTGAAGTTTTAAGCTAAAGTAGCAGTGACCCAGAAATGCAAACACAAGCACAATAAATCAAATATGCAAACATCTATTTCTGCAAAAGGGGGTTACTCTTGTTCTGTCCAGCTCCAGAGAGAAGGAAAATGACCAGAGGTGGAAGTGACAAGGGGGAAAATTACAGCTTATCTTGATATGGAAGAACATTAGAATTGAGCAGTAGAAGCAGTTACTTCACAAACCCCCTGTTTTCAGAAGTGTTCAAGAACACTATGTTAAGAGTGTGAAAGTCCAGCAGACAAGCCCCATCAGTAGCAGGAGTCAACAGACCTGGGAATTTGGGAGCAAACTGAGCAATTTTTCTTGAAAGAGGACCCATGAGTTAGAAGAGAAAGGCCTTGACCTTATGCCAACAGAGAGTACTTTGAGGACTCCCATTCTCCCTGTTTTGGGCCCTGAAATCCTTGCATTAGTCATTTTTCTAGTTAGCAAGTCTTTGAAGGCCTCGAAGACAGATGTGATAGCAGTCCTTTATCCAGGGACTGAGACCAATCCCTGCTTAGTCCAACAGTTAGGACTTAGGAGAGGGGACTCTGGTAGATTTGGCCCAAATTAACAAGCATGGCCAGGGCTGATATGAAGCCTGGGGAGGAGGAGATTCTGAAACTAAGAGCTGTGGGTGCCAAGTACCCACAGCTTGGACCTAGTTGTCATTCCTGCCATCTGGAAACTCACCTTTAAGAAGAGGTGCTTATGTCTATTAGACTTTCATCACAGTACGTCTGGAAGTTTAGCTTAAAGAAATGATGACTCAGAAGTGGGAATGGACATATGAGAAAGGCCCATCGGGTAGAAGAAGGGTTAGACTCTCTCCACCCAGCACTAGAGGAAGGAAAATCACCAAGGGTGGATATGTTGAGGGGATGAGGTTTCAGTATAATCAATAGCTGGGGGGACTTTAGAACTACTGAACAGTGGAAATAGCTGCTTTACAATAAGTCCTGTCGGTAGAGATGTTTAGGGACAGATTGTCACTTCAGGGAGGAGGAGCTGTCATTCATTCATCATTTGTCCTTACTGAAGTAAGAATTGAGATTAAATAAACTCTAATGATGTGTAGGAATTTGGATAAAATGTATTTTCCTGAAATTTTGTGAAACTACAAAACACTTTATTCAACATTCCTGGATGCACTAAAAACAATAGTTCTCCTCCACATGTATCTGATAATTCTGATTGAATTGTCTGTGCCAGAAGACACTATTATCTCAGCTGAGGGCAGAGACTGTGTATTTATTTTTCTCTGAATCCCTAGCCCATAGGACACTGCCTACTGTAGAGTAGGTATACAACAAATGTTTGTTGAGTGAATGTCAAATTAATTTTGTTAATTCTATTGCTCGAACATGGACAGAGTCCCCTCTGTGTGTAAGGTATGCCTACTCAAAATATATTGATAGCTAACATTTATCAAATTCTTGTTATTGGCTAGGTGCCAGGATTTCATACACTGTCTCATTCAATCCCTACAACCAATCCTCTTAAAAAGATCAAGTAGATGCTCTCACTACACCCTTTTTACTAATAAGGAAACTGAGGCATGCAGAGGCCAAGTAGCTCCCCCATGGTTACACAGAGAGTAACTAGATGATACAAGATTTAAATTTAGGTTGTGTGACTACAAAGCCAACAGAATTCATTATTACAGTATAGTCTCAGTAAAGGAGTGATCATTAATAGTGTAAAATATTTTTAAAATATAGCTAACAATTATTGCATGCTTTCTATATGCCAGGTCCTAAGCATTTGACCATTTATTCCTCACATTAGCCTCATAAAGTAGGTACTATTATTGTGCCCATTTTACAGATAACAAATACAGTCTAAGATTTTTGGATCTGGGCTTATCAGACTGTCAAACTTATCCTCCGAATGTTATGTGATCTTCTTCCATTTTTAGGGGTACTGAAGGAACAAGTATCCCCCAAAATGGAAGAAGAACAAGACACTGAAGGAGCAAGAACATTTTGGGGGATACTGAAGGAACAAGTCATGACTCCTCTTCTGTGAAGTGTGTATGTTACTTTAAGAAAATTATATTCCGATTTGACCTGGCACTGGATCTCGGCTCATCCGACACTCTATTAGGATAGTACCATTCCAAATGTTCTTTATGCATGCCTTCTGGATATCAATTAGTTATGAGTTCAGAGGCAGGTTAGAGGTGACAAGGAAACTCACAAAGAACTAAAACATTAGGATCAAATGGAGATGGGTTCTGGGTGAGGCTCACTATTGTATTAGCTATGGGAATACTAATAAAGTCCCATATTTGGAGGCCACTTAACCTCTGCATAGCCTAGTTTCACCGTCTATAAAATGGAGTAGCGGGAGTAATTATACCCCTTTCTTCTTATCCATTTTCTCATTAAAACTTGTAACTAACTTTTTAAATGGGAAGAATCAGGTGTATTAAAAGACAAATGGAATTAGGTGGAGAAAAATTCGTGCAAGCCTCATTTTATGATGTAGCCTTTGTTTTATGAAACTAAGTCTACCTCAAAAGCGCATCGGAGCCTCAGAATCCCACAAAATATGGCCCCTGACTCAGAGCTGGAAGAACTCAACCAGATACACGGGCAGACTTAGGTTGTCTTGGGCCTAGAACTTATACAAATTTTGGACTCTCTTTAGGTAAAAGAATACAAAATTAGACACAAATGAGATTTTGTCATAAATCTTTAATGTGGATTAAATTAAGTCACATAAGAGATAATTCACTTCTTTTAAAATACCTTCACCTAATCAAAATCAATCATACTTCTGAAATAATTCCAGATCTCATACATTAAGTTGAAATCAAAAGCTGTGGATTATGTTATAATATAACAAGCTTGGCTTTGTGGAAAGAGGCATAGCTTCCCTCTCCCCCCATTGGTTTTATATATTTGAGGTCAAAAGCCTTCTTCTGAGAAAAAGAGAAAAGGGTTGATAAGTGCAAGAGTGCATGTGTGCCTGCAACAGCAATTTGGTGTGGGGAGTTCTCGAGGACAGCAAGGATGTGAGCCATAGCAGGAAATCAGGAGGAAGCTAGGTGTTCACCACATTAACCTTATGCATCACCTGGGCAAGTCACTCATTAAGAAAACAGTCTGCCTCTCTTGGCCTGGGAATCCCTCCTGAGTGCTTCTAGGCTGTGAGTGTCAAATTGTTCTTTAGAGATGCTGAGCAGAAGAGGATTTTCCATTTCATCTTTTGGCCTTCCCTTCTCCCTCTCTCAATGAGGACCTGTGCTACCTCCTGCCGGAGTGTTGTAGGGAAGATTAATTAGCTAATATTGGTTAAGGGCCTTTGATGATGACTGCTAAGTGTTTGTACCGTGTAATTGCCATTTTTTCCAAGGAAATGCCCATATAGTTACTAATTAGGCATTGTTGAAGCACCTCATGTCCCATTATTTTACAGTTGTCTTGTAATTAACTGGCATGAGTTCCATTTCAAATGACATTTATTGTCCATTTCCCTGGTTTAATTTTTGGAAATTTTATGGGAAGCCTGGGCATTGTTTCTTATTCACTGCAACTTGAATAATTAACAAGGTAAATATGGCTTTGGGTGGTGATACTGTCAACAACAAGAGTACTTTAGAGATTTTAATTAAGAATGCTACTGCTGTACTTTATGTGAAAGTTTATTATGGTGCCTAAGCACTCTAAGCGCTCCTTCATTGTGGATTGTGGCTCATGTCTGAGTGTTTGTGCCCGTGTGTGTGTGTGTGTGCGCTTGTATGAATGTGTAATTTTTATGACAAATGATGCAATATGAGATATGAAAACAAAGTCCTCCTTTGGCTTACCCTTCTCAAAGGCACAAACTGGAGAAGCTGATTAATTAATATTTTGCCATTTTCTTACTATAACCTAGAGACTTGAATTAAATCAAACATCACTTGTTAAACGTCTACTATAGTATCAGTTTTGGACTAGATGTGTTTCACGATTTCTTTAATCTTTACAACAAGCCAATGAGGTCTCTCACAATGACAAGGTGAAGATTCAGAGAGGTTAAGCAAGATGTACAGAGCCACATGGGTAGTAATAGAAGACAGAGCTCAAATTCAAGTCAGCTACACTCTGAAGGCTGGGCCCTTTCCATGCTATCTCTCAAGCAAAATTACTGAGCTTTCTACTTGGAAGTGAGTCTTGGTCACTCCAAAGGCCAACTCTTGCCTTCTCCAGGAAGTCTTGAACGATCATTTATGTAAGTCCGTCTTCTCACCTGTACTCTTATATTACTTTCTATGGCTTCTCATAGTTTGACTTTTATTTAAGCTGTGTGCCGGTGGCAAGGACAATATAATGTGACACTTAGAAAAGCATGGACTTTGGAGACAACTGGAATGTATTCCTTATTCTGCCTTTTCCTGTCTGAGTCATTTTGGACAAAATTCAGCACAGCTTAAGATTCACGTTGTTGATGTGAAGACGAAAGGAGAGCATGTGTGGAAGGTTCTCAGAATGTGTCGTGGTACATGGGAAGCACACAATATATGGTGGCTGGTTAGATGGATAAAAACAACATAAATGGGCCGGGCAATGTGGCTCACGCCTATAATTCCAGCACTTTGGGAGGCCGAGGCGGGCAGATCACGAGGTCAGGAGATCAAGACCATCCTAGATAACATGGTGAAACCCCATCTCTACTAAAAATACAAAACATTAGCCGGGCATGATGGTGGGCGCCTGTAGTCCCTGCTACTCGGGAGGCTGAGGCAGGAGAATGGTGTGAACCCGGGAGGAGGAGCTTGCAGTCAGCTGAGATTGTGCCACTGCACTCCAGCCTGGGCGACAGAGCAAGACTACATCTCAAAGAAAAAAAAAATAAAAGAAAGAAAATTGTAGTGTTGATAAAGAAAACTAATCTCCACTCATTAAATTAATATTTTGGTGCTGTTTTAGAACCTCTGTCTGGGTACATTTTTTCATTTAACTGCACTCCAGCCTTGGCAACAGAGCAAGACTCTGTCTAAAAAAAAAAACCATAAATGAAGGAATGAATGGCAGTGAACTTTGTTCATTTATAGGATCACCTCTCCAAAATTGCACTCTGTATCAGTTCAAAATGTAATTTTAAAAATATAAAAATGAATCTCATAAAGACTTGAGAAAGACAAGTATATCTGACTGAGTTCCAGGCTGCCCCACTGTAGTAGAAAAACCTGACTAGGTCACACTGATTATAATGTTGTATACAACTTCTTAAAAATAATGGCCACTGAGACCAGAATATGGTGATTATTAATGAGCTGAAATATGGGGTCTATTGTGTTGTGAGTTCCTCCAGCCTATTTCATGAATGAAATAGAATGATGGAGACCAACAGGAGACCTGGACTTGAAATCACAGGATTCTTATCAGAATTTCAATTTCAATTCCACCATGTGTAATTATCTATGTGACCTCTATACGCAATAAGCAGTAAATTTCACGGAACTACCAAGACTCCAGGAAGCGGACTCTGAATTGGAAATTTATTTGTGTAAAGTTTATTGGGGTTTTTTTCTGGAGCAGGACCTGTCAGGGGGTCAGAGAAGCAGGATTGGGTCATACTGGTTACAGGTGACTTCCCAGGCATTTCTGGAGGGCTGAATTGAAGAAGGAATGCCAAAACTTTGAAGCTTTGCAGACTGTCCCCAGGAGAAGGATGTAGCATTAGACAGAGCAGCTCTCTTTGGCCAAGAGAGGACATTTCCTGAGAAGAAACTTGGCTGTGAGATGTCAACAACCCATAATTCCAGCAGCCATGGGCATGAGTTTCTCATTTCTGGAATCTGAGTGGAGCACTACAGCATCCACTACAGTGGTGAAAGAAGGATTCGAACTCAGGAAACCTGACCCCTCATGATGTCATTATAATGTCTTTCCTTGCAACTCAAATGACTATTATCATTTTCACTTTACAGTTCAAAATATAGAACCTCAGAGTTAAGTAACTTGCCTGACATGCCAGAAATTGTAGGTCCCAAGATATACAACTAAAGCCCATGCGCATTCCCTAGGACCATATCTGCCTACTTTAATAGCAAATGAAAAGTCACTCAATAGACTGCTAAATTGTTCAACATGTAATCGTTTGCTAAATCTCAGAAGATGCAAGGGGATTATGTGTGTATGTACTTGCACGTAATGTTTTAGAACAGGCAGATATTAGCTGTTTCCCCCTGGATGGTGGAAACACTCAGGACTTCAGAGGAGTAGCAGCAGAAAACCGTTACAACACACTTCATATCAAGCAGATTTTGTGAGTCAAGTAATTGCTTGTAAACATAACACCATGCAATAAAACCTGATATATATTATTTGGACTTCACAAAATAATTCCATATTATTTCTGTGAGTTTTTTTTGTGTGTATCTCTTTTTTTTTTAGACGGAGTCTCACTCTGTCGCCCAGGCTAGAGTGCAGTGGTGTGATCTCGGCTCACTGCAAGCTCTGCCTCCCGGGTTCAGGCCATTCTCCTGCCTCAGCCTCCCGAGTAGCTGGGACTACAGGCGCCTGCAACCACGCCTGGCTAATTTTTCGTATTTTTAGTAGAGACGGGGTTTCACTGTGTTAGCCAGGACGGTCTTGATCTCCTGACCTCGTGATCTGCCCGCCTTGGCCTCCCAAAGTGCTGGGATTACAGGTGTGAGCCACTGCACCCGGCCTTTTGTGTATCTCTGATGTTATGATGTACTCACTAGGAATATGAAGGTAAATGGAGCTTATAGATTGGTGACAGAGTTGTGTTGGATTTGGACTTCAATACTGCAAGAGGTTTCTGCAGATGTGGTCACCCAGAGAATATCATAAACAGACAGAGAATAGTCTTAAAACTCAGCCCACTCCATCATCCCAAATCTGAGATAAAAGGAAGGGAAGGAGGGAGGGGATTTACTGAAAGCAAAAACTTATTTGCTCCAGCCTGGAAAATGTCCTACAACCTATGGAGCTGTATTAATGTGTAAGTGGAACTCAACATCAGCGTAAATCCCTGCAGGGTTAGTTGGCATAATCATCAACCTACCCACTCACAGGATGCCAGCTTCTGGGCCACAGGAGCTCATGGAAGCACAGTAGCACCATGAAACTTGTCTTCATAACAGGACTGGTCCATGCATCCACTTCTTCCTCCTCATAGACCACATCTGCTGTGGGAAGTTAGGGCTTCACCCTGAGGTTCTGTATTTTCAACTGTAAAGTGAAAATGATAGTGGTCATTGAGTCTAACCATCTCCATTTTCTTAATATTTGCTCTCATCAGCCTGGGCCGCCGCAGGATCTGTGTGTCTGCCTAAAGGCACAAACAGTTCTCCCAGGCCTCTCCCAAGTAAAATGTGAGAGCAGAGTCCAGCAGGACACTGGATTTGCAAGTAGAATGACATGGACACGAGTCATGATTCCATCACTTTGTTACCAGTAGGCTACTCAGCTTCTCTGAGGTTTGATTTCTTTATCTGCAAAATGAGGTTGGATGAGGGATAATAATAATCATTCACAATTGTGAGGAGCAAATGAGAATATTTGTGTTTTTTAGAAGGAATTATATAAAAGTTCCATACAAATAATGATGTTGAGCTGGAGGGCTGTGCGGATGCATTTAGCTTGGGAAGAAGATAAGCCTTTACTTGGAGGAAAAGGCAGAATCACAGCAGTTGGATTTGTTCTGAAATGAATACAAGACACCTTTGTAAGACAGACTGACAAATTAGTCTGCCCTACTCCTCATGTGCTGGCTGTCAACTTGCACCCCACTGCATCCTGTGCCCCATGTTCAAATGCAATCAAGGTCAGAGCAAACAGTCACCCATTGCAATTCTAGAAACCTGTTTTCTCCTATCCATTGCACATCTCAACCCATCACATTAGAATAACAGTCAGATGCAATTAGCCCCAGACTATTTAATTACCCAACGGGTTTCCATATGTCATTAAGCATCGTCCTTGTGAGATCACAAGGGTGCTGCACACACAAAATGGTCATTTCCTCTGCTTTGCACTTTCAGCGAATAAGACTTGAAATCAGGTTGTCATGACAGTCTTGATTTAACATATCCAATTCCAGTAATTTAGAACTTTCCTTGGATCTGAAAATGCTCGGGACCCATCATTGAGTGTCTATTTTGATTTCCCTGGAGGTTGAGAAGGAGATGCCTTTCCAGGCTTCTGAGAAAACACATCCTTCTTGGACCTTCACTTCCTTGCACAGGCTATTCTTCTTGCTATCAATATGTTTCCTTCTTATCTTTGTTGGCAAATTCAGAACCCAAGCTTCAAATTAACCTCAGGTGGAACTCACCTGTGAGTAAAGGTTTTCCTGAAGTTTGCAAAAGCAGAGAGAGTCACAGTCATGCCCCTTGTTCAAAACACTTCTAAGCACATCAGCTCCAAATTCCAATTCTGCAGTTATTTGTTTAACTATGTCCCTTTCCTGTAGACTGTGAAGTCCTTGAAGAATGGCACTGTATTTTGTTCATCTTTTTGATTCAGAACACTTAGTGTGGAATGAGCCTGAAATTATAAATTGAATAGATGAATAAATATACATAAACATAAAATAGATACTGTTTTCAAATGTTTATTTTCAACAGAAATATTGAACTCATTGTCTTTTGGTGAGTTGAGTTTCATTTTTTGAACACCATGCAAAATTATGCTGCCTATTTTTCAAGGAATAAAACAATGGAAAATTATACCAGAAAGATGAGATTTCTTCGCTTCCTCCTTTCTCCACTGCGGGTAAGTTTATTATTTTTTTTTTATTTGCACTTTAGCTATGGGCTGCTATAACATGCATAATTATTTAGTGGACTACTAGATTTAATGATAAGGTCTGTCTGATACACAGGATGATGTCTTCGAACTGTCACAGCTGAGTTGGGAGAAAGATATAGCTCAAGATGAATGGCTGAATTCAGATTAAATCATCACTCTTTGGGCATCTACTAAAGATTGGATATGGTGCTGAAAACATCACCTTCATTATCTTAATAGTCAATTGACATTAGCACTCCCGTAGTGCCAGGGTAGAAAGGGAGGCTCATAGAAGTGATTTAATTTGCTAGAGATGACCCGGCTATTAAGCATATGCTGAGTCCAGATATCTAGTTTCACACAGACTGGAAATGGGCTGGGATTCAGAGAGGACATGGGAGTGCTTAGCTAGTGGATGTGTCTCCGAGATAGCCAAGATCCTGCCAACCCTGAGGCTCTGTGATTTGCGTGGCTTGTGAGGACCTCTACTGGCTAAACTTCCTGGGATGATAAAATGCAGTGAGGCTGGACACTGGGGGGAAGAAGGGCAAAGGATCTGAGTTTGAGTATTAGTCTAGTCACTTAATGGATGCATTGGGTGTTTCTTGCTTCATGCCACTGTTCTGCCTATGTCCTTCCATGGCTCCCCAGTGCTCTTTGCACAGAGCTCATGAATCTGTCAGTTGCTGCATGGCCTGCCTCTCCTTCTCACTCCAGCCTCAACTTATTTCATACCCTGCTCCCTGCCTTGGGGCTGGCCAGACCAGGAGGCTTCAGAGCCTGCTCTCTCTTGCCTTTGCAAGTGCTGTTTATTCTGCCTAGAATTCTCTTCTCATCTCTCTTGTGCCACTTAAAAAAAAAAGGCTTTTCATCTTTCTTTCAGCTCTCAACCCAAGCACCTGTTTCTCAAGGCAAGCCCTTCTGCTGCCCCAGGGCCAGCTCAGCTTCCATTATGAGTCCCTGATACTGACCTGTCTTCCTTTCCTTCAGAGCCCCTCACTTGTTTTGCAGGTAACATTCACTAATGGATTAGGTAATTAATACTGGTCTTTCCTTTTAGACCGGAATCTCCATAAAAGCAGGAACAGCGTAGCATGGCTGGCACAGATCATGTTATCTACTCACAGACAGCTACTATCTAAACACTTGCTTGCCCTCTCTGAATCCCAGATAGTCTCCACTCTCTGTGAAACTAGATTATGGTAGCTGGCAAATCAAAATTTGTGATTCAATTTCAAAAAACTGTTTGCCATGTCTTCAGAGTACGAACTCAGTTCGAATCTACAAACTCTAATGGGTCAGATGACTAAGAGTGAATGAATGGAGAAGGAAGGAGTAGACACAACTGGGCTTATCATTGCTTAGCTGTCTGCAAGGCTTGAGCTGCAGAGTGCTTGCTATTTTGTAAGTTTTTGACCTCTGAAGGAGAATTCCAGAGCTGGTCTACTTATCTAATTACGAGCCCATGTTCACAGTAAAATCAATTCTTCATGTAGTATGGGGTTGAGGGATCGGTAAAAGCATTGACTTTGCAACCAGACTGCCTGGATTCTACCACTTATTTGCTCTGTGAATTTAAGTGACTTACTTAACCCGTCTCTGACTTAGTTTTGCCATCTGTAAAGTGGGGGCTATTACAGTATTTATGTTGTATGGTTGCTGTGAAGATTAAATAATTTATATTTATTTTACAAAGTGTTTCTAATAGTTCCTGACATATAATGCATGCTATATAAGTAATTTCTATTATTTTTATTCTTTTGGAGATGGGACATACTATGCCTTTTCAAGTGCCAGCCCCTATAACCACTTCCTTCCCGGGCATCCTCCCATTTCCCCCAGTAGCTGTAGCTGTTTCTGCCTCCCTTCTAATCTGAGTTGCTAAAATTTGAGTGTGTCTTATGTGTTGGCTTATGACAATATTGGTTGTTTCTTCCCTCTGTATTTTCCATTGCAAAGGCTTAGTTCTCCACTAGTAGGAAATAGTCCTGTTGTCTCAATTATACTTGGGCTCTGCCCCAAGAAAATTTGATTCTCCAGATGCAATCAGGCAACAGGAACAATGTTGGGGAGGTGAGAGAGCTTGAGGAAGGTGGCTTTTGCTGGTGGGAGTCAATACAGCTCAGCTCCCCTGCGCTAAGTGGAGTTGCAAGTTCCAATGTGAGTCTGTGTGCTCACTCACTCTCCCCTGGCTCATCTCTCAGTGGGCTCCTTGGCTGGCAAGCTGGCATTACACAAACAGGAATGCTAATGAAATGCCTTTCCAAGATGGGTGCCAGGCAATTTAAACACACAAGTAGTTATTAAGGTTCTCTAATGGCATAAGAGAGTTGAGACTAAAGTCTGAGCTGGCCAAGGCAGAGAATGTTGTCTGGTATGGAGGACAGAATCCAGGCTGTACCAAGTAAGACATTGGTGACCTTAGGGAAAGTCCCTTCCTCTCTGTGGCCCACCCCATGTGTTAAAGGAGAAAGTTCATTCACCCATTCAACACATATTTATTGAGCTTCTACTGTGTTGTAGGCACTGCTGGAGAGATGAACTCTCAGATGTATTATATTGAAGTCATTTTGTGAAATACATGACTGAAAGCTCAAATATGGTGAACTTGGGGACAGGAGCAGATGGACTGCATTATCTTAATCTGTGTAATCAACACATGGCAGAAAGCGTGGTGCATAAGATGAGCTCTGGAAATATTTGGTGTTCTTTTAAAAATTCTGCTTTTGGCTTTCTTACTTTCTAAAATGTTCGTGTACTATTTAATCGATGTAGTTTTTCATATTGATTATTTTCTTCCTTCTATTTACTTTGGGTTTACTTTGCATTTCTTTTTCCAACCTTTGAAGGTGGAAACATGAACCACTCTTAGTCTTTTATTTTTACAAAGTTGTAAAATTTCCTCTAGCACTGCCTTAGTTATGAATAATTTTTTTATTTGCTGTGTTTTTACTATGATTGTTCAAATACTTTAATGTCCTTTGTGATTTCTTTTTCAACCTATGTGCTGTTTGGAAGTGTGTTGTTTAATTTCTAAATATTTGCATATTTTATGTTTTTAGTTGTTGAATTCTAATGTATTTCCTTAGTACTCAGAAATACAGATGGCAAGCACTGTGGTATTTCCTGTGAGCTCTAGAAGAGACGGGCTCTATATATGTACAGCCCAGCTTTGGGCCAAGGATCCACTCAGATTTCCCCATACAGCATTCTGAGGACTCTTGTCTGAATAGTACCCTTCTCTTTGTTAATTTGCCCTGCAAATTCCAGTTTGCATTCGCAGCTCTCAACTTTAATCTCTGCCACCCCAGCTCAGCAACACTGCTGTGCTCTCCTTGGGCTCCATCTCCTTGTGACATGCAGATCCCTGAAGGTTCCCTATGGCAGAAAGTTGAGAAAACATTGAGCTCACCACATGTGTTTGCTTTTTTGCTAGCATTATAGTCCTCTTCCAAAAAATGCTTCACCTATTGTGTTCCATTTCATAGTTGTTTACCTTTGTGAAGGGAGGAAGAACAGTCTAGGTAACACCCATACTCTGTTGCAGCCAAACCCAAAATATTACTTTTTAATTTAATCTTATTTAAGTTGCTAATATCGACATAACAAAGTGGGTTCTGAAAGTTTAGGTTTTAAAATGCATATTTTTTAATTTTCAAAATGTGCTTATTTTGTTTTTACCAGGGCCATCTTTTTAGGTTTTTAATTTAACTTTTCTTTGCATTACTAATTGTGATTTATTTCTGTTTACACATTTTGAAGAAAAAAATTATGAAATCATCTTTTTCTCCATTTGTGAGCTTCCATCATTTCGAGCAACTAAGTTGTGCCTGCAATTGCTATATAAAACCTCTTTCTAACAATATCTGAACAGTGCTTTTTACTTGATGCTTTTTAAAGATAACATAAAGAACTAGTTACAAATGACTAATTTAATACATAAGATCAACTGTGAGTGACTTACTAATTGGTTTGCTTAAGAACAATGTTATCATCTCACAGTAAAATGATATCCTGATAAAGCTGTAACAGGTCGATGCCTCCTATCTCAGCCCACTCAGGTGACAGTGAGTCCTTTAGTAATGTATTCTGGGTAATATTGCTGTCTTGTGCTTGCTTAGATGTTCTTACTAATTCATTTCTGATTTTACACATTTTGCTGAATCTCTTCTGTGGTTCATGCTTGCCCATGCCAGGTGTGCCAAATAATTCTGTTTCAGATAAGTCACTACCTTGTATCTGTGTGGAAAGTGTAACTCCAGAGACTTCTCAAATTCTTTGTTTGTAATTCCTTATAGAACACCAATTATGAACAGCTTTCATTTATTGCACTTTTAAAAAAGCTATTTATGTTTCTATTGCCTATTGCATTCATCCATACAAATGCTGAAATTTGAAGGATTTTTTTTTTTTCCTCCTTCAAAGTATACTCTGCAAAATTACTTTGCTTAAGCTGTTTGTTATCTGAGAATGGCTTCTTTCTCTGGCAAGGAGAGGGGCTTAGGCTGTTTGGGTTTGGATGAAAAAATAATACAAGTTTATGCTCTCTAAAAAAGCCTGTTTCACTTGGTCAAAAGTTATTGATGCTATACTTAATTCCTGTGTCATATTGTAAAATAATTCCTAGATGTAATCATCTTAGGTTTTGCCTTTACTTATTTAATACTCATTTAAGATGGCAAACATGATTTAGTAACATTTATATTTTGGTTATTTGAAAGCTTTTTTTCTTACTTATTGATTCTTTCATATATTTCTAATAGATAAGACTGCTAGCTCAGTGAATTCTGGTAGATGAGGTATTATTCTATCTTCTACTCACTTGTATTGATTCATCCAGCAGATAGAATTTAAAATCACAAATGCTACTATTTTAGGGAAAAGAATCATGCTTCATACTCTGGAGGATACAAAATAAATTGCCAGTGCTCAAGTTGCTTAAAACATAGCTAAAGGTCAGGCAAAATTACATGCAAAATTAAATGACAACTCACATTTTTTAACTGGAAAAAATTAATGAAATTTTGTAAAAAATAAATGGTTGGGCAAATAATGTGGACAGTTCATAGAAGAAACTGAGGATTGGAGTGGCTAAAAAAGCTTTTTATAGAGACTGTGTTGTCAATTGTATAACCTTTGTATACTTATTATACAAAGAAAAAAACCCTTGCTGCTTAAACCCTGTGATTGTGTTTCTGCGCAAAGGTTTAGAAGGCTCTTTGTTCTTTGAAATACAACAGGCCATGCTATCTAAGTTACCATCATATCTGCATCCTATGTAATTCATAACATCTCATCCCTCTGCTCTCTTTGTTCCAGTAGAGAGCCTTGTGCTTTCTAGAGCCCCAACTTTCCACTTTCATTGTTGCCTCCTCACTCGCAAGGCTGTCCAAGGTTCCCTTGAGGCCAGCAATGGGTTCAGCTCCATATTCTAATTCCAAACAAGGTTGCAGGCCACCATGGACTTCTATGTCCAGGTCGTAAGTGCTGGGATAGGCTCCAGCCACCCATGCCCCTGAACTGAAATAATGGGGTAAATCATTATCTTATTTGAAAGACTAGATATATGTAAGATTTTTCATATATGTGAAAGATTATATATATGAAAGATTTTTCATATACATTATATATATAAAAAATACATATGAGAGAGAGAGCACACTCACATTTGTTTCAATGTTTACCATTAGAAGTGCTTTGGTTTTTATTTAGAAGTTTGGTGATGTTTCTGTGACCAAAAATATGCTGTAGGAACTTTGTTTGTATCAATGAACCTATTTTGTTATAAATCCTTTCACTTAAAGTCACAGTTTTCAAGAACCTGTGGATGATATTGAGGACTTGATGTATTTTCAGTTTGTCCACATTTCATCCACATTATTACCCCATGGAGTAGATACAGTAATTTTTATTTATATTTCATATATAAGACTCGGTTATTGAATAGGGGAAGGTATAACCCAAGACTTCTGACTTGGATTCCAAGGCTCTTTCTTTCACCCTCTACCTCAATTGGAGGTCTAAAAATTGGAAAACAAGACAAAGAGAATATAAAAGATAGTGTAAGACTTTTCTTACATCAAAAAAAGAGTCAGAAACAAAACTTCATTTTTCAATGTGAAGGAAGTTTTTTTGTGTGTGTTTTTGTTTTGTTTCCCCATGGTTTTGAGTTTTCCAACTTTCTCGCTTTCCCTCCTGGGCTAAAATCCCATAAATTTCCTTCAACTGATTTCCAGCTCAATTATGCAAACTCAAGAGACTTGTGTAGCTTGAATGTATTTGAAGATAACCCTTAATTAGTGATGCTTGGGTGAAATCCTCAGGCATTGGTATCTCATTCGTTTTACTGGGGCTCTGGTATTTTACTTAAAGGATCAGCAGTGTGTAATAACAAGGTGAATTATGTGGTCATGACCTGAAACTCATTATGATCATCATATAACTTTTGATTCTTTCCCCTCCCTTTGCCAAAGTCCTTGGAATAGGGGAATAACTTAGAATGTAAAACTACTGTGCCTCCAGATCTTTTTGACACAAATTCACTCCACAAATATTACCTATGCATGATCATGAAGCAATGATACTTCTGTTCTTCTGTCTATGATGTGGTTATAAGGCACTTTGTCCACTAAAGTAGGACATGGATGACTGGAGGTGTCAGAAACAGGAATGGTACCTGCCCAAGGAAGGAGGGAAAGCTAGGGTGGACGGATGGCTGGTATACCTGGGATCTGATAGGGAAGGGCTAGACAGGTGGCTGGTACAGCTGGGATTGGAGTTCAGTAGAAGTGCACAGGGATCTACTCAGAGGAAATGATTGAAAAGCCTGTGGGTTAACAGCATCAGGGTCAACTGTCCACAAATCATGAAGCCCCAGTTTCTGAGCTGAGTTGAAGAGCAGAGAGGAAAAGAAGTTAGGAAGGGCTAAAAAAAGCAGGACAGTTTTAAAGGAGTTACATGACTGAAACAAGAATTTGAAACAAGCTCAAGGAACATGTCAGAGATTCAGTTAACTGGAGTAGAGAATGAGATCCTGGCAGAACCAGTAGCAAATATTTCTTTATTCTGTATCCATGTATTAGACAAAACCTGCTTGTATCACATCACAGGTAAGAGTAAGTTTATCCATTAAATTCACAAAGGCTTTTTGAGCACTTATCATGTTTGTAGTAGGTGATGGGAATTCAGTAGGTGAAACAGAAAGGCATCCTGCTGTCAGGCAGTTTATATCCTAATGGAGGGTGAGCGACAATAAACATAATAAATAGTTGAAGTTAAATAGAGACGACATTTAGTATGTAAAAGGTATTGTGTAATGTGAAAAACGGGTGTAGGATAAACAGTATTGAGAGTGCTAGGTGTTCAATCAAAATGAATGCAGACTTAGGTAAATGGAAACTTTACTTAAACAGCAGGGAGAATGCTTCCATCTCAGAAATCTCAAGTGTCTCAAAATCAAACAGAAGAGGACATATCTTTTGGAGAGAGGGAGAGGTAAAACTGACAGGGAAATTCGTAGGGGCAAAAGGCAAGAGGGCAGGGTAAGAAGGTGGCAAAATCAGGTTGCTTCAGCAGAGAAATGTTTTTCTTTGTGGTCGGCTGATTCTCGGAATGAGTGTTGAGAAGGATATTCTGCACCTGAGGTGCTTAGTGCTTATTTAAACTTGAGGGCAAGTCAAAATGTAGGGGCCTGTAGGGAGGGGAGAAGTCTGGCTGAAGTTTGGTCAAGCCAACGTTAATGGGCAATGGTGAGCCCTTGATCACCAAGGAGACTGTTTATGTGTCATATTCAGTAGAGTGGTCCAGGAAGAGCTCATTGAGAAGGTGACATAATAGCAGAGTTGAAGTAAGTGAGAGAGCAAAGTCTAGAAAGCTGCAAGGAAGCAAAACATGCTGATATCAAGAGAAAACCATTCTAGGCAGAGGGAAAGGCAAGCACTGAGGTGAGAGTGCAGCTGTTGTGTTTGAAGAATAGGATTTTCCAGAGACTTCCCTGATAACATCTTCTATCCCACATGCTCCTTTGCTGTGTAACCTTGCCATGTTATCATGAGCAAGTGGAGTTTATTACTCCATGCCCTCAAATCCTGGCAGGCCTGGTAACTGCTTTAACCAGTAGAATATGGTAGAAGTGTTGATGGGCCTCTTCCAAGCATAGTCTTTAACTGGCTTGACACTTCTACTTCCTGCCTCCTATAGCACTTGCTCTTGGGACTCTGACCCTCAGAACACTGAATGTCATAACTGCTGTGCTATGAGAAGCCCAAGGCATGTGGAAAGGCCATGGCCAGAGGCATGTAGGTGCTCTTGTCCATAATCCCAGCTCAGCTCTCAGCATCACCTGTCAGTCACTGCAGTGAGCAAGCTACCGTGGATGTCAGCCCATGGATCCTTCAGATGACTTCAGACTCAGCTGACATTGGTCTGTAACCACACAAGAAGCCTTAAAGCACAAATGCCCAGTTGAAGTCAGTTAATCCACAGACCCAATAGAGAACATAACAAATTGTTTTAAGCCACTTAATTCTGGGTGGCTTGTTATGGAGCAATAGATAACTAAAATAAATAAAAAAGAGAACCTGGTAGCTAGAGGAATGTGAGCAAGAGGGAAATTAGCAGGAGATGAAGTCAGAGAGGATTTGGGAAGTTCAATAGGATATTTTCTTGTAACAACTTTGAGTTTTGCTTTGAGTGAAAGAGAGAGCTGTTCTGGGGTTGTGAAAGAGGAGTGACATGATCTGACTTCCATTCTGAAAGGAGCCCTCTGGCTGCCATGTGGGGAATAAACTGTGCATACTTTGGTAACAATTCAGGTAAACAACGGTTCCATTTTAGGTTGGATAGGTAGACAGGTGGGAGATGAGAAGGTGTTGCTGTCTGTAAATATTTTGAAAGTAGAGCACAACAGTGTTTCCTCATAGATTGAGATATATGAGATGAGATTGCCAATAATGTTTGAGATACTGGAAAAGGATGTTTCCATTTTGAACTGAGATGGAGAATACCGCTGGAGGGCAGGCTCAAGGAAGAAGACTAGGGATATATTCGTTAGAAACACTGTTGGCCATCTCAGTGGAAACATCAAGTAGGCAATAGGACACCATAGCTTTGGGGCTGGTGAAGGTGTCAAGGTTGAAGATGTAAATATGGGAGTCAGCAACATGTGGGATTTTTAAAGTCATGAACTAATGAGATCCCCTAGGGAGTGAATGTAGTTAAGAGAAGAGAAGAAGACTGACTGACTACTAACACATTGCAGATAAAGCAACTGGGAGAAGACAAAAAGTTAGCAAATTAGACTGAGAAGCAACAGTCAGTGACATAGGAGAAAAAACCAAGACAAGGAATATGCTGGAAATCTAGCAAAGGGAGCATTTTTAGTAGGAAGAAGTTATCAGCTGGATCAAAAGCATTTAGGTCAAGTAAGAAGAGAACTGAGAACTGACCTCTGTATTCAGCAATGTGTGGTCTTAGCAGAATCACCTAATTTCCTCTTTCTGTTTCTCCTCATACACAACACAATATTTACTGAGCATTTACTATATGTCAGGTACTTCCCAGGCTTTGGGGAGAGTAAACCAAATAAAATCTTCCCTCAAGGAGTTTACAACCATTCAATCGATTAAACAGTATTTACTGCACAATTACTACGTGTAAGACACTGCACTAAATACTATGAGAGATATAAATGTGGGGTAAGACATGTGTTTAACCTAATTGGAAACTTTAGACAGAAACACACAGACTTGTAAATTGCAGTACAAACAAAGCCAACGAGAAATGTCAAAATGAAGTATAAAGTTTCAATAAATGGCAGCATATAAGACTAAATGCCTTGTGATGAAAGGATAAGTAGTCTAAATTGCAAAAATGTAGAAAAGCTTCATGAAAAGGCACACAAATAAAAAAGTGCAGGGTTGGGGAGCCTATGACATAGACATTGGAGGTCAATAAATGAGCAACTCTGAGAAGACCAGAAAATGAATATTAAAAAGTTAGTGCAACGACATGGGTGAACCTGAAGGACGTTTTGCTAAGTGAAATAAACCAGTCACAGAAGGAAAGATACAGTATGATTTGACTTACACAAATATCTAAAATAATCTCATAGAAGTAGAGAGTGGAAAGGTGGCTTCCAGGGACTGGGAGAAGGATGAAATGGGGAGTTACTGTTCGATATGCATAAAGTTTCAATTATGCCAGAAAAACATGTTCTAGAGATCAGCCGTACAACATCGTGCCTATGGTTAACTATATTGTACACTTACAAATTTGTTAAAAGGACAGGTCTTATGGTAAAAGTTCTTACTGCAATAGATAACAAAAATTTAATAATTATTAATTTCTTAAAAAGTAAGTGGAGATACATCAAGAATGGATGGGGCCACTTGTATGACTTTGGAGTTTGGCCTTTTCTGTGCTATGGCAAGGGTGGAGTTTGAGGGATGAAGAGGTTTTTAGACCATTGGATATATCATAAGGTTTCTATTTTAGGATAATTCAATCTAGTGGTGGAAGTTAGGATGGCGTGTGGGTGGGGGATGACAGGACTGAGAAATAATACCGCTGACATGGATTGCCACTTAGAATAATATAGGTATTTTAAAGCCTTTTCAGTCTCATGGAGGCTTTCCCTCTCCACTGATGTGTGTGTTCTTGTACATTTAGGGTGGGATATGTGTGTGTTTAGAAAACATCTCTTTCTGAATGCATTAATTTGTAGGTACTCAGTTTTTGCTGCCAGAAATGGAATCCATTCATTTCACACTCTGGCTGTCACTAGTATTTAAGAATTTAACTGCAACGCTTGGGGTTTCCTTAGATGCTACAACAAAAAGAGCCTAATTTGTTTTAGGATTTGCTTTTATCCTATTTTCTGCAGCACTGAATTTCATATTAGCCATATACTCTCGCCCATAGACAAAGTCCACTTGAAGGAATTCTGGAGAGACAACTGCCTGGCAGCAGAACGGACTGTGCCCTAATTTTACAAAAACTTCTTCTTAGAGGTTATAGAGGTGATGAAAAAGAAAAAAACTGTATGCGTTGCTAGCATGAGGTTGGTCTAAATGTGAAGTAGCCTTGACATCTGGCAATTTGCAGAGATTTTGTACATTATAGGTCCTGTCGTTCAAGGCTGTTCATACGACCAGTGGACCAAGAAACGGGGATGTGGTTTGGGGAGCGAGGTAGATTCTCTTTAAGAGCAGTCAACTGTTATCAATTTCATGAAAAAGATCAACATCTAAGAGTAAGGCCAGGACAGTGCATCTAAGAGTTAACCATGTCTTTTCTCAGAAAACGTGACAAAAAAACAAGTCTGGGAAAGTACTTTTTTGTTCTCTTTGTGGTTTGGAGCTAAGAAGTATAAATGGGTGGAGGTACGCTTGAGGTTTACATCTTCTTTTGTTTTTGCATAAAGATTTTAGTTCTTTATACTCTTGGGCACCTTTTGCTTACATACATCCCATTGGATGTCAGCTTTGCCCTGCATGGACAGCAAACCACAGCACATAAAAAGTGCCACCAAAACGAAGTGAGACTAATGTCACAGATACCACTAATTCCCCAAAGCCTAAAAGGGATGCTTACATTTTCCTTGTCCTTTAGTCTAAAATGTAGCTTTAGCCCAGAAATTAAAGGGATAAGTTATCTTGTCATGTCTATGAATAACAGAATGAAGTCCACAACAAAGTTTTGAAAAACTGTATAGATACAAAAAAAATAATAATAATAACCTCAGGACTATTGGTACAAATGGGCAAACTACTGGTCAACCAGCAGCTGTATTTCCTAATGTTACACTTTGCCTACAGTTCTAACTTGTAACTACTAAACAGGAAGGTATTTTTTCCTTTCTCTCAGCTCACCCACCTCCTGTAATTTCTCTTACATTGATAGTAAGCAATTACAATCCCTGCAAAAATAAAATGATAGGCCCATAAAATGTATGTTTTGTATAACCACAACAGAAGGAAGAATCCCTAGTTTCCCCAAGACCAAATATAATTTTATTCAAAGCTTCTCAAACTACCTGTGGGAAAAGGATAATTTTATTTTTTTAAATTTCTAATGCTGATTCTTTCATAAAATAGAAGAAAAATCAATTACTATAAAATTAAAAAGGCATAAAATGCAGCTTTTTTATCATCAGATTCAACAGACATGAAATTTCTTTGCCAAATGTCTATAAAAGTTTCTAAAGACTTATTCTCAATTTCAGTACTCATCTTGTCAGAGATAAACATTTGCAGACCTGCATTAGCCTGTTGATGGCCTTGGAATATCACCTTTCTACAGTTAAGTATTCTGAGTGAATATTGTGATTAATCTTTTTTTGAATGCACATTAATTGAAATCTTTCTTTGTATGTATGTATGTATCTATGTATCTGTCTATCTATCCATCCATCCACCTGTTTATCATCTATCTATGATTTACCTATCCATCCATCATCATCTATCTTTACTATGTATATTACTGCTTCCCTAGTTTGAGGTCATATGCTTAAATGCTATTTTATTCTATTTTCTTTTCTAAATTTGTTTAACTTGTGGCTACAAAAACATCTCTCACTAATGGATCCCAAACCAATTGCAAGAAAGCTGGGAAGAACATGTGCGTCCTGTGTGTGTGTGTGTGTGTGTGTGTGATGTTGGTTATGCCTGTAACAATTTACTGTAACGTGCTGAGAACTTGTGGGAGAGTAGTCACTTGGTCCTGGTTAGTGAATGTTCTTTTTATGTTTTCTGACTGCAGATTTTTAAGTAAATGATAAAAGTCACATTAAAAAGTGAATCTGTTTACATTTTAGGCTTCATTTCCTTTATTTCTTAATATTAATCTTAAGGGTAATGTTTTGATGGCAGAAATGTTTTTGGATATTCTTTGGTTATACCTCAAGGTTTTCACAATGAACAGCTTAACTGACCAATCTTTTTTCTTTTTTTCAGATGCTTTACTGCTCTTGATTTTTTTGTCACAGTGTTCATTTTTTAAAATTATGTTCCACTTAGTTTGAATCTTAAATTATTTATTACTTCTCATTTTTAAAGATGAAGGACTTAGTTAGCAATCTTTTTCAGTCCCTATGTCTTAATTCTGTTTTCTATGACCTGCAGAGACCAAAATTAGCATATCTGGGGCTTACCACTCCTTGTAATTGCTTTGTTTATCCTAGATTTGTGTTGATTTTCATCTAAACCTTTGTCTTCTGAAAGTCTAAAAGGCAAAATCTGAAGCCATTCATCTTCTTATATCTTTAATATTACTTACCTTCCTCCTGGACTCATGTAAGATTATCCTTGCATTTGGAGGGGAGGGAAAAATATTTTTCCATCTACCCTCTTCTAGATTCTCAGCTGAAGCTCTGCCACAAAAGATAGATTAATGAGCAAAAAACTAACAGAAGTTTACTAATGTGTATATCTCATATGTATATGAGAGAAACTCAGGGATGAGTAACTTAAAGGTTTGGTTAGAACTCAGACTTATATAGCAAAGGAACAATACATTTTTAAAGAAGTGGCAAGACAGAGGAAAGGGACCTTTAACCTCTAGGAATAGTAAATTGTGGAAATGCAAATATATGAAAAACTAGTGGTAGACGAAGTCTAGTTGGTAAAGTTTATTATGCAGATCCCTCTGGTACCATCCCATCTCCAGGATGACAAAGATCTAAAGTTGTCTCTGGTGATTAACTTTCGTCCCTCCTGGTACAGAGGTGAAGAGGAGCACTTTTGCAAATTTACTTCCTAATTTTAGGAAAATAGGTGGAGGGCAGAGAGCTTTGTGTTTTTTTGTTTTTTTTTTTTTTTTTTTTTGGGAGGGGGTATCTATTTCTTCACATTTTTTTACTCAAAATCATTATTATGCCAAAGTGGCATTTTTGCTACCCATGATATTTAAGGTCATAAAACTTGAAAATTAGAGGAAAATTTTTCTCTTCCAATGTTGCTTCTAAGAAAAAATCAATGGCAAATTAAAATTAATGTCCACATGAGATTTCATATCTGGGATTTTAAAAGTAATGTGCAGCGAAAAATCACATCTCTAATTACACGAAAATAAATACAGATCATGGAATAAAAACAAGAGCTAAAGAGTAAAGAGAAAAATGAGATAAAAACACACATGAAAATCTATTCTGAAACAGCACCTGGATTTGAGAAGAAAATTAAGTTGCTTTCTTGTATAGCATGGTAATTAAGAGCATGACTCTGGGGCCAGATACCTGTGTTCAAATCTATCTGACACCATTAATGTAATTGTGATTGGGGTCAAATAACCTCCTTAAGTCTGAAATAAGTGGGGATAAAAATAATGCCTTTCTCATGGTATCATGAGGAATAAATGATTTAATACATTTAAAGCATTTAGAAAAGTGGCCAAGGAACTCTAGGTATAAAGATGAATGTGACATACTTTATGTTCTTTGAGAGCTATCAGTAACTCTTATAAGCAAAATGTAAAATAGTGAAAGTTAAATGCGCCAAGATGGATAAATGATGGACAGATAGATGAGCATAGCAGTGTGGACATTAGAGTATCTATTCAATAAATAAAGAAGCTGAGACCCAAAGAGTTTGTGATCTCTTGGCTAACAAGATCACAGGCTGAGAATACAACTTCTTTTGCCATCTCCAAGGAGAGAACCAAGGAGGGAGGCTTTTTTTCCTCTGTGCAGCGTAACCTCAGTTTCTTTACTTACTAGATATATGGTCTTGGGAAGTTGTTCAGCTGCCCTGAGCCTTAATTTCTGTATCTATGAAACAGAGACGATAATAGTATTTGCCTCTGAAAACTGCTGTGAGTATGAAATGAGATGATATGTATAAAGGGCTGTGCAGAGTGCCTGGCTTACAGCAAGCATTCAATAGATTTTAACCTCTATTAATAGTAACATAAATATTTTATTTCATCTCAATGCCATTTGTGGGGAGTAGATTAGATACCTGGAGATACATAGTCAAGATTAGTACTATTCTTGTATCCAATTTTTGCTTCTGAGGAGAGAATACAAGACAGAAATAATCAGAAATAATAAAGACATGAGATAAATACTACAATTACAAGGCAAAGTCTTCCCAGAAGAAGTAATTAATTGTGAAACGAAGTGACATGAGTTTTCCTCCTTTCTCTTTAAGCTCCCACAAGAGGCTATAAAATGCCTCAAAATACTCCAACATATGTGCTTCAGAAAAAAAGACAAGAAAAAACCTCTGGACAATGCAGTCTATATAAAGTCCCTTGGGCAATTCCTGGCACCCAGAAGGTGTTCAATACAGGTTGAATTGCGTCTTTATGTAAATGTTTCTATGCCTTCTCCACAAATACCCAATGTCCCCAAAGCAGGTTTGTCAACCTTGAGGTCTGAGTAATGCCAAAAAAGAAAAAAAAAAAAACCTGTCCTTTGTAGGGGGAAGTTATGGCATTCGTTTGCACACAGTTTGGATTAATAATAAAGCATCTAGAAATATGTGCTCTTAAGGGCTGGTTTTAAAATGTAATATGGTTAAGCCTCTGAAAGCTGTTGGGTTTTTTTTGAAAGATGATTGTGGCCTGAATGATAATGAGTGTCACTGACAACCAAGTAAGTTAGAGAACTCTTGGAAGCAAGACTTATGATGAGAAAAATCACAATTAGTTATACTGTGCAGAGATGCTATTCTGTAAGCCATTCAGTTGCTAATTCAACATGAGTTCCCTGAGGCCTGGGGATGCACAGCAACCTGTGTCCAGCACTGGAGGCAGCCCGTGAAGTGTGGGGTAGAACCCTGTTCAGGTGCTCAGGTTCCCATAAAAAGACAACACATACACTCACAAGTCAACCAAATTACATTGTCCAAGGTCAATAAAAATTCTGTAATGAGGAATTGCAATGCAGAATGCGATTCAGGCCAGATGAGAGGCATAAGCAGTAACTTCTTTGAATTATGGGGACAAGAAGGCACTGAGGAATGCAAGGACCAGGGAAGGTTTTATGGAGGAGGTGAGATCTTGAGCTGAAACTCAGTGGATGCTCAGCAGCAGGAGATGCATGAAAGAGCTGAGTTGCCAGGACCATGAGAAGGGGTTGCTGCTATATAAGGGGAGCAGACCAAATAATGTTCTGCACTTGGGAAACCTACTGGGGCATCTCTTAGAATTATCATGCTATGGCTTGATAAAATGTGGTAACTAGGGGCCTAGACTCCTCAGGGATGGTGGTTTCAGTAGCCCCTCCAGGAAGGTCACCTACACTGACAGAGGCACTAGCCAAAGCTTCATGGGAAATCTAAAACAGTGTCAGAGAAGAGGGATGATGACCAACCATCACTTATGGCCTCAGGTCTAAATGCTACAACAGATTACTTTATTCCACTAACTTTTCTGTTTATAAATTTTCTCCTAGAAATTGTGACTAACATGAAAATATAAGAATCTGTGACAGATGAGACAAACTTCATGTGCCCCACCCAGAGTATTTCAGGGCAATGTTTTCAGTGCCTGACTGTCTATTGGGAATAGAATAACCCAGCTCCTTTAAGTCATGACCACCCCTAGGGTATATTTTATACTTCAGAGCCTTCTGCAGAACAGGCTGCAGTTGGAGCTTCCTGAGAAATCACACATCTGCTTGGCTTCTTCCCTTCCCTCTCCTGCTTCCTGCCTGCCTTCTTATAAGAGAACATCCTTAATACATCATTTATACTGGGATCCCTGCATCAGGATCTGCTTCTGGACCTACAAGAAACATGCATTGGATGTGGATGGAGCGAAAGTTTAAAGGACAGAATCAGCATGTTTAATTCGCTTGAGGTAACTGTTCTTATTTAGGAGTGAATGGACATTCTGAGAACGAGTTTGGAAACCCAGTTATCGGATGGTGTTTTTCAGAAATTTAATGAAGCTAAATAAATTCATAATTCTTTTTTGCCTGCCTGTCAGCTGAGACAGCTTATTACACATGTAACTGCTTAGATTCAGCTGAAATATAATAGAGTCTATGTTCTTTGTACTACAAGAACCCATGACTTTCTACCTAGGGGCTCCCTCTGCCATGATAATACGCTTGATCTGATGTTAGGTGGGCTGAAACGCAGGGAATTAATATCCTCAGGGCAGCTGTCAACTAATAGCTAATGGAAATTGTTATATTAAATATTTCATATTTCTTACTGCTCAGGTGAGTCATCTCTGAGGCTGTTCTGCTCCATCTCCTGGAGACTGAGACCTTGTTTCCTACAATGACATTCCCCTTTAACTTCTTTTTCTTGCCTCCCCCATTCTCCAGCCCCCTACTGATGTTTCTTGGGATCCCATTCCAAATCTATTTGCAATAATCCCGTGTCAGGGTCTTCCTCTGGGGGAATCCAAATTAAACCATGAAGTTTCCACCTCAGACCTTTCCTAGTCCCCTGAGTGCCCTCTACTGAGAAGCAGTGTCTATAAGAGGCAGTTTACCTATGACACTACTCTGCAGTTTTGGAGTGTGCTTCTTCCGAACTTATTCTACACTTTGTAACTCATATTTATGAATACGGTTAGTAAGGATATATACTTTTTTTTTTAAAATTGTGACAATGATCTTAACAATCTTGAGTGATATTGCAGACAATACGTTTGGGATAAAAAAAACCCAAAACTCATATTAAGGAAATCATAACCATCCCAGAAGTGGTGTACAGCTGTTCTGCAAGTCACCAATTCAGGCAGTATCTATCAAGCCTTGGGCATGCATAGGGTATTGTGTGGGAGCCAATATAGTTGTGAGTGTGGATGTGACTTTGAGGAATACATCCCATAGTCATGAAAGCCAAGAGGATGTTCACATTCGTTAATTAAAAAGGAATGAAACTGATTTCAGTATGGGGCTTGCTCAGAAGGTGTCCCAAGAATTAGCTTTTAAGGAGGAATTCTCTCCTGGGTTTGAGTTAAAAAAGTCAATCCTGAAATAAGTGAATATCCAAACCCCCAGAGTGGCTGGTTACCATGTTCTAACATTCATTAGGTTTCATGAGATGTAACACAATTGATGAACATAAATCATTCTATTTCATATTCTACCTCTTAGAGTCTTCAGTTTTTGCTAATTGCTTTATGTGAGTTTATCTTGTTTCTACAGGATTTGAGATGTGTTCTGTAAATCCAGTGTATTATACAATTTTAAATACATATGGTGACTTCACCTACTTTTTAATTTCACAAGAGTTTATTAAGTACTTAGAGTGCTCCAGGCACTGCCTTCTGAGAACAGATGCCCACTCACTACTGCAACCGTATGTCTCTCCTTGCCATGAAAAAGCATCAGAGAACACATGGTCTGGACCTGCAGGGAGCTCCTGGTCTAGCTGCAGAGACAGAAAAAGAAGAACTTGCTAAACACTGTGGTAGGTGTTGTGACTGGAAAGGGTAGGGAATAGAGGAATTTCAGCCAGACTCAGCTTCAAGGTGGTGGGGAAGGCTGGGGGCTGAAGTTGGGGCCTGGGATAAATCCAGAAGAGATATCCTCTAAATTCTTATATATATACATTGGGACTTAGCCAGTTGGAGGGAGGGCATTGGAGGTGGAAGGAAAGGCACAAGCAAAGTCCTAGACATGGAGAAGTGCAGGGGGTGTAGGAAAGCAGCTGGAGGTTCCACACAACTGGAATGTAGAGTTGGCTAAGGGCTGGCAAAAAAAGGGGGTGACCTGGAACATGAAGGATTTGAATGTTGTGCTATGCAGCATAGGCTTTCCTTGAAGGGCAATAGGGAGAGACAGAAAAATTTTGAACACATTGGTAACAAAATCAGATTTTCACTTTTGTTCATTCTGGCTTCTCTGTGGAAACTAAATTGTGAGAAAAAAGAGTGGAAGGAAGGCAGCCATTTTGGAAGGTAGTACACTAGCCTCGGAGGGATGAGGTGACACACTGATTGAGTCAGCATGAGTGCAAATAGAGAGGTGTAGAAATGGGTATTCACAGGGCATGAAAGGCTATGTGTAAGAAAGGTGGGGTGGGGACAGGCAGGCATGGGAAGGAAGTGCATCACATGCAAGTAAGTGAGCTAGGCTGCAAGGAGGTGTGCCTCAGCCTCTCAGTCTTACTTGGGGTAGGGGTGGGGGTGGGAACGGCCACAGCCTCCTTCCTGTTTCTGGTTTTTCTGTTTGATGTTATCTCTGTGTGAAACTCTTCTAGAAAATCTTTGGTTAAGCGTGACAAGGCCTACCACAAACTATCCCCTTTCATCTGCTGACAAAACCTGCTGACAACGCAAAAAAATCTACATCCTGTTCTTTGTCTCATAGCTGATTAGCTGAGATAATATCTCTGCTCTCTGAAGCTTACTAAGAAAAACCACAACCACTACTGAGAAAAACATTTCCAAATGTTTTGGAAAGTTAACAAACTGTGACATCTGCAGTTTGCAACTGACCACAGTGTTAAAGCACATCATTTGCATTTGTTTACCCCTCCCTATAAAAGCCAAACTGCCTAAGAGGCTGAGCCATTCCCATCATCTTCAGATAAGGGTGGTTTTCCTATTGCAACAGACTAAATAAAAGCAATCTTTCAACTTGTCTGTTTCTTTGACAGGATTGGTGCCATGACTCAAAATGGGACCATGCCTTCAGATCTCCATCTGCTCCACCCAGGTAATAAGGACACTTGGAGCCTTTGTGCTCCATTTGTGACTGGTAATACAGGGACCTAAAGGTGAGCCCTATTCCTAATTCAATGTTCCAGACTCTTGTCTGTTGGTAGCATGGTAGGAATTTAATTTTCATTGAGTATGCAGTTGTGTGTGTGTGTGTGTATGTGTGTGTGGTCACTTGGTAATCTCTGTAAATGAATTACATGGTTTGCAGATATTGTGTCTCTGTTAGGTCAGAAAGATGCCAGAAAATTGGGTTTGTTATTTTTGTTTGTTTGTCTATTTTTTTCTCTATTTTGAACTCAATCAAGAATTTCTACCCAGTCGAACGAAAAGAGCCCTTTTTATAGAAAAGAGTTATGTATTTTTGTGTTACGCCTGGTCTATGGCTGAGATTTTAGAATTAAAATGATAAGTTCTCTAGATCTGTATGTATATTTATGTGTCTATGGGTATGTAATATTTTCCTGCCTCCAGATGGTATTACTAAATTAGATTATCAAAATTTTTAAAGGTACTATTTTCTGATTGACTTAGAACTAACTAAGGTCTTATATAAAAATACTCAAAAATTTCTGGAAATTAAGATAATTGCATTTCTACTTTTAATAGGCTTATAGATACTAGCTCAAATATTCTAAGAATTTAAGTTACATAATTTAGGTAAATTTTGGCAAATGAGAGTAGCTTTATTTTGTTGGTTTAATTAAAACAGTTATGTCTTCTGAGTTCTCAGTATTAGGTATTACACAAGCATACATTTTAATCTACTTAGGCACATTCTTCCTCAGCTTATACAGGATTCTTGGTTTAATAATCTATCAGTCATTTTAGTTACTATATGTTTATAATTATAAAAATATAAATTTGCAGTTAGTTAAATTGAATCACTGTTTTGACAAATGTTAATTACATTTTATAGTGTGTCATCTTGGCTCAAGACCAAGATCTTTTGATAACATAAAACTTTAGACTGATGCTAAATTTGGTTAATTAATGGGCATTCATTAGATACCTAGATTATCTAACTGTAATAAAATACTGAAGCATTAATTACTAAGTATAATTTTCTGCTTATAGACTTTTTGCTTATTATTTTTATATAATACGGAGAGTCTATATATTTGGGTGTGTTAATGAGCATGTTTTTTTTTTGCTACAGTGAGTTATATTATAGGGATGTTTATTACTGCAAAAATTATGAGATGTATATTCATAAGATCTGTTAGTCTGCTACGAAATAGTGTGTATGAAAATAGTTCACAATTACCCACTGAAAAAGACTCTTCCCTTGACCAAACTTGAGTTAGGCTCCTTGGAGCATTCTTCCTAAGTAGACTTTGACCTTGGCCTGCCCAGCCCAGTTTTAGCAAAGATTCCTGCTTAGAGAATTTATCAAGAATTTACTAATTCTTGATATTAGACTACTGGATATTTGATCAAGTTTCTCACTCT
The DNA here is from genome assembly GCF_009828535.3 of Hylobates moloch. Taxonomy (NCBI): domain Eukaryota; kingdom Metazoa; phylum Chordata; class Mammalia; order Primates; family Hylobatidae; genus Hylobates; species Hylobates moloch. The sequence continues at coordinate 106,274,490 of NW_026652284.1, forward strand.
CCACTCTGGATATCTTAGTTTTAGAAAGTAGTTTTATTATTAATAGCTTTATTAAAAGTTTTATTATTAAAAATAATTTTATTAAGCCAGTTTAGCAAGAATCCCTCTGAGACCTTTGATATCTAGTTAAGTTCTTAGTAAATTTCCATCTTCTTACCACCTTGCTCTACTCCTTGGCTATAAATCCACAACTGTCTTTGCTGTATTAGAAGTTGAGCTCAGTTCCATACAGAAACCTCTCTCCCCTACTGCAGCAGTTTGAATAAAATATAACTGGCAGTTTTAATACATATCCAGTAACTTTTATACTACCTCCAAGGTTTGTCTATGCAATAGGAGTTACGGTAGTTAAAAATAATCAAGGCCGGGCACAGTGGCTCACGCCTGTAATCCCAGCACTTTGGGAGGCTGAGGTGGGTGGATCACAAGGTCAGGAGTTTGAGACCAGCCTGACCAACATGGTGAAACCCCGTCTCTACTAAAAATACAAAAATTAACCAAGCATGGTGGTGCACACCTGTAATCCCAGCTACTCAGGAGACTGAGGCAGGAGAACTGCTTGAACCTGGGAGGCGGAGGTTGCAGTGAGCCGAAATTACACCACTGCACTCAGCCTGGGCGATAGAGCAAGACTCTGTCTCAAAAAAAAAAAAAAGTTATAATCAATATATGTCAATGAGATGAATGAGATTCTAGTAGACAGTGACTGTGGCAGAAAGGAACATTTTGAGTGCAAGGTATGCAGGATATTTTTTTGTTAAGGAAAACAGGAGTAATTTTTTTCTGAAGTAAAATGAGTAGTTATTCCAGGATGAGAAAGGGGAAAGTGTAGGGCAAAATCCTACAAAACCCTAACTAGGTAGAGAAAGCTGTAGAAGGTTCATGGACAGGAAATTTTATTTCTTGTAGTCACAGCTGGCTAAAGTTTAATGGGTTTATTTACAAAATGTTTAATATAAGCGTTAGTATCAAATATGCAGATGCAAAACTAGAATTTGTTTTATTCTCTATTAAAATAATTTTTTTGGATTAACATATTATCTTAATAAGAGCTTGTATATTTTTCTTTACCTTCTGAGTAATCTGCTTAGAAGATAAACATTCAGAATCTCATCAGAATAAATTTCTGTGCTTTGTGCTGACTTTTTTTGAGTCCTTGATTATTTAAGAGAACAGTCTTCATATAAAAGAGATGAAGTTCTTTGCAATTACGTTACCTCCTATATCTATTCTAAAATTATTTTACATCATTTGATTAAATAGATAACTAAGTACTATTTCTCAGTAATCTATTATCTTACTTAATTAAGTATCCAAATTTCCTGACAATGTTTTATATTTACCTTCTGAAAATCAAATCCTAAGTGGTATCTTTTGCACTGTCAAGGAAAAAAACATGTACAAATCTGAAGTGAGGAAATCATTACTAATGGAGAATCTTACAATAGAAAGATGCTCAAGATCTAAGCCAGGAAAGTCTCAGGCATGGGATGAGCAAACACAGCTTTTATATGCAGAGACCTTGGGAGAGATGCTTATGGAAAATGGAAGGGGGTTTGATGCTAAGAGTTGGTGTGTGTGTGTGTGGGGGTGGGGGACTGTGGGGAGGTGAGGGATGATGCTGAAACTTACTGGGCTACATCAAATATTGGTAGCAGAGAAGTTAAGGCAGGAAGATTGGTTTAAGGTTAGGCACATGGGGTGGGATTCTGGGTCTAAGACAGAGCAAACAAATTAGAATGCTGGAGGAGGTTCATATAGATTTGAGAACCTAGTAGTTTAGGCAAACCAACCTAAGGTTGTGTTAAGGACAGAGTTTAATCGCCCTATCAGTCCTCCACTCTTGTTCAAGAAAGGCTCAGAAAAGGTGTCCTTGAACAGAGACACAAGGAGAAACTCAAGTAGGAGATGGCTGAGTAACTGTGTTGTTCCTGGAGGACTAGTTAAACCATCTGTTTGTTTGGCATGCTGGCAAAGGTCAGTTGTTTTACTGTCCTTCAGATCAGGCATCTTAAAAGTGGGATGCCTAAAAGGAAAAAAAGAGAAATGTTAATATAGAAGGAGATATTAAAGTGAGAAAGACAGAAGTTGAACCCAAGGGTATCCATTTCAGGGGGTTTCAAGGGGTTAGTGGATGAGCCCTTTTGATCATGTAGCATTGCTCTTTGAGCATTTTGATGCTCTTGGTAATGTTGCCCAGAGCCTGGATTACCTCTTCTATCAGAACATGCGTGACCTGGGCATTTCCCCATCGTTTTTTTGTGGTCCAGTCAGGGCTTGTCCAGAGAAAAAGAGAACCATGAATAGTCTGCTAGCAATGATGGGTCTTTATAGGTTTATAACAAGTCATCAGACGTGAGCTTGCAGTAATTCTTCAGAGCCTGGGGGCCAGCCACAAGGCAACCTAGGGTCTCAGTTGTGATCTGGATAGTAAGGTTTTCTCAGTGACTATGAGTAACAAAAAAGGAGAAAAATTGGAACATTAGTTTAGGGGTACGTGGCTAGATATTGAGGGAAATTGGAAGATTTGAAAATTTAGTAAAAGTGGACAATTTGTGCAAGATAACAGATTCAAGTACAATTTATTAGTAGTTACAAAAACTGGCTTTCCCATAGTGTGAGAGAAAGTCAATTTAATCTCTACTGGAGAAGAGAGAGTTTGAATAACTATCAGTTACCTGCAGTTTACAAAGAGGCACTACATAGCTCAAACACAAATTAACAGGATCAGAATCTGATAGTCCAGAAAGATGTGCTATGATTTCCCACGGAAACACAAATTTTCTTTCTACAGTTACTCCTCCTCTTTTGATCAAAGACAATCTCAAAGAAAGATTATTCTTGATCACAAATTAAGGTTGGTCTCATGAGATTCGGCCTGGTTATTTGCATAGGTACAGCAAGAGTGGCAATTTACGTATAGATCATATTATATTTGCTTTGCTGGAAGTTTTCATAAAAGAATGTCAAATTGGACTTTTCAAAGCCTCTTGAGGATGAGAAGCCAAGCCAACAACTCACATCAGATTTCACATGCAGTACCTATCGATTTGGCAAGCGTTCCTTTCTTCTTGAGATCCCACAAATATCCTAAGATTCCAGAGCCTGCTGGGAAGTGATATTCCTTGCTCACCTGCAAAGCTGAGAACCCTGTAAAGCCAGGTTTCAAGCCAGTTTTCACAAGAGGAGCTTTGTAAGCATTGGCCCTCTAAGGTCAACCTTAGTTCCTTACAAGTGTCTGGTCATATCTGATTAAATAAGCGTCACTCTCAAATATGACATCCAGGCAAAGCCTTGGTTGTATTACCAATGTTTTTGTGCCCTGTTAACAAAGAGGACAGACTCTTATGGAATCTATGCAAATAACCATATTGCCATGAAAATAAGAAGACTCAAGGAGAATTTCCAAATTTTGAATGAGTGAGTCAGGGAGGAAAAGAAAGAAGTTTCATTTCTGTTTACAAGAAATTAGCATAGTCTATGAAATTGTTATGAGTGATGAATAGCTTAAAAAAAAGAGGAGGGGTTTTCTTATGTACAAAAAATAGAATATTCGGCCGGGCGTGGTGGCTCACGTCTGTTATTCCAGCACTTTGGGAGGCCAAGGCGGGCGGATCACGAGGTCAAGAGATAGAGACCATCTCATCCTGGCCAACATGGTGAAAACCCATCACTACTAAAAATACAAAAATAGCCAGGTGTGGTGGCACTCCCCTGTAATCCCAGCTACTCGGGAGGCTGAGACAGGAGAATTGCTTGAACCTGGGAGGCAGAGGTTGCAGTGAGCTGAGATCATGCCATTGCACTCCAGCCTGGGCAATAAGAGCAAAAATCTGTCTAGAGAAAAAAAAAAAAAATAGTACATTAAAGGAATAGCCCTATAGCCCTATTCCAAAAAAGTCCCATAATTATCCATCATCAATTCATTCACTCCTGTGTAATTAGTTCTTGTCCCACTTGATCCCAGATTAGTAGGCTTATGAACCCATCTCTTTTTCAACTAGAGTTCTGGGATTCCTAACTCAGTTCACTGTTTTGGTCCCAAAGTTACTTAAACAACATAATTAGAAACTTTTACACAAGAGCACCTAGCATAATCCTTTTCCACGTACCTCTGAGTCAGTCCTTTTTTGTTGAAACAAAGTCCTCCATAGATAACAAAAGACTTAAAATTGCTGTGGTTAACATATTTTTGATAATTTTTGAAAGTAAAAGATCTGATGAAAGGTTGCTATAAAAATCATACATTGACAGAAAAATTTAAGTGTCGTTATGGCACTTAAAGTTGCTACAAAAAGTTTCAGAGAAAATATGTGTAAACATAATAATTAATTTTATTTTCAAAAAAGGGTGGATATTACATCAAATTTATGAAAGTGGATGGGCATAGTTTTTATAGAGAAAACATTTTCAGATATAACATGATTGACTGGGTGCAGTGGCTCATGCCTGTAATCCCAGCACTTTGGGAGGCTGAGGCAGGTGGATCACAAGCATAAGGTCAGGAGTTGGAGACCAGCCTGGCCAACGTGGTAAAACCCCGTCTCTACTAAAAATACAAAAATTAGCCAGATGTGATGGCAGTCACCTGTAGTCCCAGCTACTCGGGAGGCTGAGGCAGGAGAATCTCTTGAACCTGGGAGGCAGAGGTTGTAGTGAGCCGAAATCGTGCCACTGCACTCCAGCCTGGGCGACAGAGTGAGACTCAGTCTCAAAAAAAAAAAAAAAAGAGAAATAACATGATAATCATGAGACATAATATTGTCATGACTATATCGAACATATAGTTAGAATATACCAAGAATATATTTAGATTATCAAGCAAAGAGATTCGGTATATTTGTGTAGGTTTAGGAAAAAAATACTCAAGTAGAACAAAAATGTATTCTTACCATGTGGACAACTCAGAAGACAGAGCTATATTTATTAAATCAATTATATTAAACTACTCTCAATGGCCAAAGGTTTATCTAAATTAGGTGAACTTGAATTTTTTTAACGTTTTGTTAGGCTTTTATAAAAATACTTTTTTCACATTGATGATATTAAAAATTTGATTTTCCTAATTTCAAGGAAGTTCAAGAATACTTATGTAGGCTCTCATTCATCTCTAAGACAATCCAAAAGGAGCTTATTTAAGGTGTTTTATAATTTAATGTGGTAATACCATCTGGAGGTAGGAAAATATTACACAAACAAAATATATGTGCACATGCACACACATACATAAACATATAGGCAGACATAGCCAACTTACAGCTTTAATTTTTAAATTTTAGCCATGACTTAGGCATAATCACAGAAATGCAAAACTCACTGATTCATATAAAAAAACAGTATTGACTGGGCAAGGTGGCTCATGCCTGTAATCTCAGCACTTTGGGAGGCCAAGGCGGTCAGATCATGAAGTCAGAAGATCGAGACCATCCTGGCCAACATGGTGAAACACAGTGTCTACTAAAAATACAAAAATTAGCTGAGCATGGTGGCATGCACTTGTAATCCCAGCTACTTTGGAGGCTGAGGCAGGAGAATCGCTTGAACCTGGGAGGTAGAGATTGCAGTGAGCCGAGATTGCGCCACTGTACACCAGCCTAGCGACAGAGCGAGACTCCATCTCAAAAAACAAACAAACAAACAAACAATCATCGTTGCCTCACCTTTATATTTTTACAAGGATAATATTTTTGGTAGATGGGGCAAGTTGAAGTAACCTGTTCAATATGAGAACTGAAGCATCTTCACCAATATTTGTGTAGGAGACCCATAAGCTACCCTTGGCTCTGGTGTATAATTCTAGGGAAGCTGTGGACTCAATTTCAAGGGAGGCATGGAGGAGAGACCAAGCGGTCATCTGGTGTCCCCAGAGCCCACCTGAGTGGATAAAACATTCAGCCTGTTTCCAGTGAGCCTTTGTAGCCTCAGGCTGTTGCTCTTAGTGCCCCTGGGCTTCTCTAGAGCCTCCCATGAAGGGACAGGACTTAAAGCTCAAGGGATTATAAGGAATTGAGGGGCCAGAATGGGAGAGGAAAGATCTGGCAGGAGTGGATGGAAAGGTGGAGGAGATAGAGGGTTGAAAGAGGAAGATCCAAGGATTAAAGGAAGCTGAAGGGAACATGGAAGATGGTAGAAAAGAGAGATTGGGGGATAGGTGATGAGAAGACACAGGTCACAGATTGGGGAAGGAAGACTGTCTTTGAAAGAAGCAATGGTCGCTGAAAAGTTTTTGAGAGAGAACTTTTTTTTTTCTGCCTCTTTGTACCAAATGCCCACCACCACCAACAAAGCATCTATTGCTTGGATGAGATCTTGGTGGCACAGGATTCAATTGCCCTTTGCAGAATGAGGCAATTTAGACAAATTATACATTCTCTAAAGAAGCCATTGAAATTTAAGTTGAAAAATATTGCCATTTTTTTTTTAAGAAAGTGGGTGGAATTATTACCATAGTAACACAGAGCATACCCCATAGTTGAGAGGTCTGGAGAACAACAGCCAAATTGATGGTTTCTCATGATAATGGAAGGGACACCTGCCGGTGCTAGAGGCCTTGGGATTTCAACTCAGGTATGATTCTCGGTAGAGAATGAGGGGCTTCACCACACTCAAAAAAGGCAGAAGGGAAAGATAGAAAAACAGAAGAAAATGACAAAAATGAGAGAAATATAAGTCAACTTCTCACTGTGCTACAACAGACAGATGTCTGGAACACTGGATTAGAAATCATGACTTACCACTGTGGATCCTGATTTCCCCAGCCAAGGAGAGGCACAAGGAGTCCAATAAGGCAGCACTGGGTGAAGAAAGCAGGAGCCAGGGGCAATGGGCATTTTGTCCAAGTCATGGCATCATTATTGTCAAAGAAAAGAAAGTTTAACCTAGACATTAGTCTAGAAAAACTTTCTTAAGGAGGGGAGTATTGCAATAGGAGTGGGGCAACAGCATAACAGAAAGATGCTCAAATCCTAAGTCAGAGAAGGGATGAGTGAGCAAAGCTTTTAAAATACCTGTGGAAAGTTGAGGGGAAATCAACAAAACCCTGCGAAAATCTGGGGGTGGGAGGGAATTCTTAAAACTTAACAAACATCCTGAAACATTATATGAATAGGAGAACTGAGACAGGAAATGTTAGTTTGTGGTCAGGCACATGGGGCTGGGTCTGCACCCAAAATGGAGCAAACAAGTTAAAGTGAGAAATTCACATAAAGCAGAGGGCCTGTTAGTCCTCTGCCAAACAGCCAAAAGTTTTTTCAGCTAACAGTCAAGCACAGTCTTCTCAGCCTCCTCAGTGCCCAAAATTGCCTTTGAGATTTCCCAGAGGACCTCTGGAAAGTTGCAAAGATGTGTTCTTTCACCGTGGGAAAAGACAAGAGTTGGAAATCGTTAGGATTATTTGATATGTTATCATTGACAAGATGTCTAGGAAGCATTGTCCAATCAGAAGAGATGCTCATGTTTGCATAGGTTAAATTTGTATGGGTAAAATGTCATTAACATAAACATGTTTAAAACTGTATTCTACGTAAGAAGTTTCTAGAGAATTGTGAATGTGTGTGTTTTTTTTCTTTACATTTTTAAGATTACAGTGTTAAATGTTTATCAAGTTACATTTCTACAGCTAGCAGAATAACAGATGTGTTACTGGCACTCATACCTCATCCTAGGGAATGTTTACTGGGAATTCCCAAATACACCACAAGCCAAATAACTTCCAGCATTTTCCGTCTTTGTACTTTCTTCATTTCCATCTTTGCCCAAGTCATCTGGTTTTTCATGGACCACCATTCTGTGGCCAATGATGGAGTGGCCTCCTGAGAGTGAGATCATAGAATCTTCAATAGGCACATCGTTGCACCATCTTTGCCAGTAGTCACTTTGCCCAGGTGTTCAACATGCCTCTCTTGATCCTTTGGTCCACCGTGTTTTGGGGATAGAGGATTAAAGTGAGGACCTGCACTGGTACAGCCTTGTATGTTATTTGCAAACTGATGAACATGGAATCTGCTGGCCTTCAGGCAATCCTGTAATGTGTCCCAACACCACAACTGATCCATTTTCCTTCTGCTTGAAATGGATAATTCTCTGTACCAGGCCTTCACCCTTCAACATGCACTGATGGGGCCACGCTCCTGTCTGGGTTCTGAGGATTGCCAGGGAAACAGGAGATGCTATAAGAGATGACAACGCAAACCGCAGAATTGTTCATGTTTTCACTGCCCATGATATATTTCTATTTATCAGAGTCCTGGTGTCGCTTTGCTTGATGTTAGATAAAAGCAGTATAGTGTTATCAGTCATAAATAATTATATTTTCAAACTTTAACTTTGTTGCAACTTTACTTCTTTTATTTGGAACCAGTATATGATAGGCTGGTAGTTTTACATTAAGGATTCAGTTCACTTATCTATGCATTTTTATTAATACTCTAATGTTTAGAATCTACTTCAGATGTACTGACTCTATTTACTTCATAACTTAGATATATTTTTAGTAAATTCTAATGAAGTGCTAGGTATTTGTGGCATCTAATGTCTCAGGATTTTTATGTTATATATGAAAATGTTTTCTTTGTAAGGTGATATATAATAATTTTTATAAATTGGATGTAATATAGCCTCTTTGAAAATATTGCCAATACATTGTATTTATAGATATTTTCTCTAAAATGTTTTTTTGGATTGAATTTATTTTGTTTTGTACAACAGAAACAACCAGATGTGTTTGTCAATTGCATTATTCTTATAATGAACTCTATTCACTTATTCACTTTTGAAAATTATCAATAATATGTACATGATAGCCATTTTCAGACTTTGTCATCTACTGATAGTTTTGTTTGTTCTGTTTTACACTGATGTTTCCATAAAATCCAATTATAGGCTAAGGTGTTCTGTCTTCAGCAAAAAAGAACAATCTTAGAGTCTGGTAGAAAAGGATCATACCATATACTCCGGGGAACCGATTTCTGATGGCATTGTTTAAATGACTATGAAATCATACCATTGGACTGATTCAGGAGTTGCAGACGTCTAGTTGAGAAGCGGATGCATTCATGAAACAACACAAGATCAGGTGGAAGAAGAGTTAATTATATAGAACTGAATGAGCAAATGATTATGATTTTTATTTGAAATACTGTTAATGTTTTATTGCTCTATTTTCTGGAAATAAGAATTTATTTTCTTTTTCTCTTAAGCTATCACTCAAACAATTTTATAGACTATGCTAATTTCTTGTAAACAGAAATGAAACTTCTTTCTTTTCTTCCCTGACTCACCCATTCAAAATTTGGAAATTCTCCTTGAGTCTTCATGGCAATATAGTTATTTGCATAGATACCATAAGAGTCTGTCCTCCTTGTTAACAGGACATGAACAAAAACATTGGTAATACAACCAAGGTTTTGCCTGGATGTCATATTTGAGAATGACGCTTATTTGATCGGATATGACCAGACACATTTAAGGAACTAAAGTTGACCTTATGGAGCCAATGCTTACAAAGCTCCTCTTGTGAAAACTGGCTTGAAACCTGGCTTTGCAAGGGTTCACAGCTTTGTAGGTGAGCAAGGAATGTCACTTCCCAGCAGGCTCTGGAATCTTAGGATATTTGTGGGATCTCAAGATGAAAGGAACGCCTGCCAAATCGATAGGTACTGCATGTGAAATCTGATGTGAGTTGTTGGCTTGGCTTCTTATCCTCTAGAGGCTTTGAAAAGTCCAATTTGACATTCTTTTATGAAAACTTCCAGCAAAGCAAATATAATATGATCTACATGTAAATTGCCACTCTTGCTGCACCTATGCAAATAACCAGGCCAAATCTCATGAGACCAACCTTAATTTGTGATCAAGAATAATCTTTCTTTGAGATTGTTTTTGATCAAAAGAGGAGGAGTAACTGTAGAAAGAAAATTTGTATTTCCATGGAAATCATAGCACATCCTTCTGGATTATCAGATTCTGATTCTGGTAATTTGTGTTTGAGCTATGTAGTCCCTCTTAGTAAACTGCTGGTAACTGATCAATATGCAAACTTTGTAGCCAAGATTTCTCTATCACTGTGGAAAATCAGTTTGGTACTTATCTGCACAGATTGTTAACCTTGCACAGATTGTCAACCTTTACCAGATTTTCAATTATTCCAGTTTCCTTCAGCATCTGGCTACAAACTAACAGCCTTAAAAACGATTCTATTTTTATTTGTTCCTCTAGACTTGTAGTCACTGGGAACTAAAATCTCACTGCCTGGATCCTTATTGGGACTCTAGGTTGCCCTGTTGCTAGTCTTTACCCCCTAGGATTTGAAGAATCACTGCAAGTTCAAGTTTGAGGATTTGTTATAAGCCTAGAAGAACTTATTATCATTCCAGCTAAACATTCATGGTCCAACTATCTTTTTGGATAAGCCACTCTTTGGACTACTCAGAAATTTTGGCAAAATGCTCCAGTGATGCACGCCCTTATTGGGGAAGTAACGAACACTGTGGACAGCATTACCAATATGATCAACATCTTATCTTCAAAAACTCAGTGAGTGGTGGGAGAGTGAATATACAATTGCCAAACCATATCTAAAAATACAACTTTGACCACAACTTCTGTAACAACCAGTCTATGAAGCCCAACCCCAACCTCTTCAACATCAGTAAGGACTTGGTCAATAATTGCCAGATTCCATAATTTTTGCTTGTATTTCTAACTTAGAAGCAATCATAGGAAGCCAAATATGCACTCCTAACAAATCACATAGGATGATCTACTTCTAGTTAGCCTGTTTCTAATTTCCCCATGCCAACAGCCACCAATTAGGCATACCTAATCCCTTCCCTTTTCCCACTGTACAGCTTTCCCATCACTTTACCTGCATTTGAGTCTCTGCCAAACATAATTGATGATTGGTGACTCTTTTGTTTAGCAAACTCTGAATAAATAACATCTATTTGTTCTCATTTGAGTGATTTTTATTTATTTCCACAGTTTTCTTGGAAATTACACCAAGATAAAATCTGCTCTATCACCTCAGACCCTAGCCTTCAACTGGGGCAGAACCCCTTGTGCCTTATTGTTTGCCACTTATCAAGTCCACAGTGATGTTGCTGAGTCAGCACCAGGTCTGCACTCCACTCTATTTGTGGTGAGTTCTTTGGCTATTTATTCAATGTTTGATACCTTGGTTTCATTATTCCTTACCATTTGTTTGGCATTGTTGGCAAAACCAAGCCCTTCTTTTCATCCCTTATTTGCGCTCATTTGTGTTACTCTTTTGTGTTATGCTCTCTAAAGTGTAGTTTGTCATAAGGAGAATCACAGGGTAGAACACTGGCATGAGTCTTTTAAGACTGTTGTTAGTGCCAGCTTCAGAGACCAGTGGGTTTTAGTTCCTAACTCAACTACCATCTTGTCATCAATTCTGCCTAACACCATTTGCATCACTGTTGTGGATCTTTGCTTGGCATTTCTTGAGTGTGCCTGTAGATCAGGATATACCCTTTTGCCTTCCTCTGGCTAGAACAACAATATACCTAGACATCCATGCTTCCGAGGTTCACTGAAGCCCCCTCCTATTTTCCTCAGGTCCACAATCAAAATTTACATGATTCATAAGTTTATTTTACAATATGTAGATGATCTCTTTGTTTAGTAAACAAGGAGGCCTATAAAAAGGATTCCACTTAATTGCTCTCAGCCCTAGCAGAAAAAGAACCTAATATGTAGAAATACTATAAATTTTCCAGAACACAGCCTGTTATTTGTGGCATGACCCATTTAAGGAGGAAAAAGCATTATCTCCTTTTAGACTATGAAAACTTTTTCTAGACGCTTTTAACGGTGGCAACAGAGAGCTCCTCTAGATATGACTAGATATGGCAGACAATGGGGACCAAATTTTTTCTGTGATTGCAATATCTCTTTATAACTTGGCTAAGTCCCAGTCTCTGATCTGGGAGCTCAAACATGAGCAGGACTTCTGTAATCTGAAGAAAGCTCTTCAACAGCCTCCTTCCTTAGTCATCCCTAACTATTATACAAAAAGCCATTCCATTAATTTGTGCATGAGTGTTATGGACATGCCCTTAGGGTTTTAGCTCAGTTTCATGGATTCGTGAAAAACCTATTGCTCACCATAGCCTCAATTTTGACTCAGTTGTGGTGGCTTATCCTTCTTGACTTAAGACAACAGGTAACAGCTACAAAACTTTTCAATGCTTGTACTGAACTAATTCTAGGCTCTCTGCTTGACCTCATGATTCCTCATGCAGCACAGACATTACTATTGACTGAGTATACATAACACTTTTTAGCCAACTTACTAGCATCTAATACTCTATCTTCCTGTCACATTACTATTGATCCCTGCAACACACTGAGTCCTACCACTGTCCTGCCCCACTTGAAATAAGTGCAACATCATGATTGTCTAATTTCAGTTAGGGAACTTTATTTTCCTCACTCAGATATATTAAACATCCCACTGGGAAACCTGATCTAATATTTGTTGGTGAATCATATCTCAAAACTGCAACTAGAAGTTAGTAAACAGGATGTGCCATCAATAATTTAAGAAGATAGGTTTTAGAATTTAGTCCTCTACTAGAATTAAAGTCATCCCATATTGCAGAACTTCTTGCACTTACTAGTGTTTGTCAACTAGCTAAATTCCAGAGAGAAAGTAAATAGATAGATGGATAGGTGGATAGATAGCAGATATGCTTTTGGAGTAGTACATGACTTTGGTATGCTTTCATGACAAGGGGGTTTCTTATCTCTGCTTGGACCCTTCTAAAAATGGACAGTAAGTGAAGTAACTTTTAGATGCACTCCTACTACCTACAGAGATGACTATAAATGTTGAACTTATGGAATGAGAGGCCACTTAAAGGAAATACTCAAGCAGATCATTATGCTCAACAAGCTAAACCCTCAAAGGATAAATCTCTGGTGAAACTGTGAAAAAGAAGAGTGGAAAAATTCCGGTTGCACTCTTCATTGATATAATCTCTGAAATGCTCAAGGTGGTTGCTTATGGCACCAGATCATTTCAAGTGGATATTAACTAAGTTTCTTCATGAAACTACTCATCATGGAGTATAAAAATCAGTTAGTATTTTTAATCACCGTTAGTGAGAAAACTTTAAAAAGAAGCTGAGGCTATTTTCAGGTTATGTGTCACCTGTCAACCACACAATCCTGGAAAAAATTATAAAGATTAAACATGGCCAGGATTCAATGTCTCACTTTGAATATCTTCAAATGAATTTTATCCAGCTTACAGCCTCTGTGAGATTTACATTTGTTTTAGTTTTGTATATCCATTTTCAGGAGAGGCTATAGCATGTCCTTGCTGAAAAGCTATAACCCTTACAGACACCAAAAAAGCTGCTTGATTTTGTGTTTTCAAGCAGGGACATCGCAAATTTTATATCAAGTGATTGAGCACTCCCTTAACAAAAACCATTGTGAAAGAAATCTGTAAAACAATATTTCTTACTCAAAAAACAATACCATCTTTACCACCCACAATCTTCTAGAAAGGTCGAATAGACAAACTACATTTTAAAATTAAAATTAGCAAAACTTTTTAAAACCTTTAAGCTCCCTAGGCCAAAGATACTCCCCCTAGCTCTCACGGCCATACAGCCCACTTGCTCAGAAGCACATTGGTTATCTTCCTATGAATTGGTAACTGGAAGGCCTATGCATTTAGGGATTTTACCTCTGTTGCTAGACTTCCCTACTGCATGGTGGCATGGCAAAATATTGTTAAGTGGCTCACACACTATACTCTGTCCTATCCAAAGGATTAAGGATACCTTTGCCCAACATTTTCCTAAAGTACCTTTTTTTCTGATCTTCAAACAGGATATTTCATCTATTGGAAGAGGCATCAGAGGAAAACTTCTCTTGTCCTCATTGGAAGAGACCTTGTCAGGTATTGTCAACAACAAAAACAGTAGTGAGTCAGTGTTTGGTGATTCAGATTTTTATACAATTTGAAGGCTACTCTAACAGGGGACTTCAACATGAGGATGCTCGGTGATCCTGTAGACACAGCTGATCTTTGAAAGCTATGATTGATTGACCCAAGACCTTTGGAACAAGCATTTGACTTCAGACAGTGGACAGATTCTGCTCAAGATGCTGGAACCAAGACCTCTTTCTAATTTCTGTTTTGCTTATCTACTTGTTCATAATCATTTTTGTTCATATTTTCTATAGACCCTTGCTTGTCATCTACTCATAACAGACCTTTTCTCTTTTCTTTCCTCTTTATTATAATTGTTAGGTCACAACATACTTATCCTAATGCTGTTCTTAGTTTATCCCAAACAGTAGCCACTGCTCTTAGTCATACTGACTGCTAGATATTTTATTCATCACCTGATCCTATTATAAAAGCCTCTGGGAAATTCCTGTTCTATCAAATGAGACCATAAGGAATTATAGTTGATAGTTTTCTACTTGCACCTACATGGAAAAACGATCTTAAACAAATCAGCCTGTGACTTTACTAATATCTACCTTTCCTAGAAAAAAAAACTCAACTTTTATAATCTATTGATCAGATACTATGTAATTCTAATTTTAAATTCAACAACTTTCTGAGGGCAATGGGCTAAATACTTGCCATCTGAAAGAGACGAATAGAAATCCAAGTATGTAACCTCTCTGGTTAGCTGGTAATTTCACACCAGTGCTGCTTGTATCAAAAGATTTTTTTTTTCACCAACCTCTTGCAATCCACTCGACTTGTCGCCCTCAGGGTGTGACTCCTGGCTATTTGCTTTAATTCAATCTTTTACATTAACATTTCTCTCTTTCATTTCAGGAATGCTTGGTTAAGACACCTGCACTTCAGGATTCTAAAACAATTGACCTTTGCTAACACTTCTCATCAGATGGTTGAATTTATTTTTCAGGAGGAACACCTACAAAAGCCCTGGAGAGACTGTTTATTAGATCCTGCTTCATCCCACTCAGGAGGTTTATATTTGTCTTTTACTTGCTCAGCAATTGGACAAAAGGAGTTCATCTTGTCATCCTGACACTGTGGAACTTTACCTGAGCTCTGTGTTCCTGGAAGACAGTGACACTGATGATTAAGAAATCCCTCCATCGTTTGTGTTCCTGAGAGACTTGCTTCAGTGAAAACATCCTGCGCTTCATATGACTTAGATAAGTCTTCCCATCTACTTTTTCTCATGACTCCAGTAAGATTCATGTGTACAGGTGTCTGTGGACAACTGATTTTTGATGAAGGTGCCAAGATAATTCAAGGGGGAAAGTAGCCTTTTAAGCAAATAGTTCTGGGGAAACTGAATAGCCATAAGCAAAATAATTAAGTTGAATTCTTACTTTACGATATCTTTTTGAAAAATTCAAAATGGATTAAAGATCTAAATATAAGAACTAAAACTATAAAAAAACTTAGAAGAAAATATAGGAGTAAATTTTCATGACCTTAGATGTGACAGTAGATTTTTAGATATGACACCCAAAAGCACAAGCAACAAAATAAAAATCTAGCAATTGAGCGTTATCAAAATTAAAAACTTCTGGGCTTCAAAGAATATTATCAAGAAAGTCAAAAGACAATCAATAGCCTATAGAGATACTTGCAAGACATATATCTGATAAGGAATTTGTATGTAGAATACATAAGGAACTCCTCGAGTCAATAATAAAAAAGACAACCTAATTTTAAAAGTGATAAATAATTTAAAGACACATTCTTTCAAGAGAGATAAATAAATGGCCAAAAAACATGTAAAAAGATGCTTGGCATCACTAGTCATCAAGTAAATACAAATCCAAACCACAATGAGATAAAAGTAGCATACCCACAAGGACAATTAGAATCAAAACATCAGATAATAATATGAGCTGAAAAGAAGGTGGAGAAATTTGAATCCTCATAGACTGTTGCTGGAAATGTAAAATAGTGCAGGAACTTTGGAAAACCATCTGGCAGTTTCCTCAAATGATAAGACATAGATTTACCATAAGACTCAGAAATTTCCCACTTATGTATATAGTCAGGAGAAATAAAAACACAAAATGTACACACAAATGTTTACAGCTCCAATATTCAATACTCATAAAAGCCAAAAGTTGAAATCAACCCACATGCCTCCCAACTGATGAGTGAATAAACAAAATGTGATATATTTATATAGTAGAATATTATTTGTCCATAAAAAAATCAGGTAGTGATACACGCTATAACATGAATGAACCTTGATTACATTATGTTAAGTGAAGATGCCGATCACAAAAGGCCATATATTTTATGACCTATTTATATAAAATGTCCAGAATAAGCAACCTATAAATTTCGTCATCTATAGGTATAGAAAGTAGGTTAATAATTGCATAGAGATGGGAAGGATTCAAGGGGTAGGGTGGGAAATGATAGCTAAACAGTAATCTTTTTGAGGTAAAAAAATTTTCTAACACTGTGATGATAGATTCAAAATATGTGAATATACTAAAAGCCACAATATTATATACTTTAAATGCATGAATTATATGGTATGTGAATTGTATCTCAATAAACTTGTTAAAAAAAAAGAAAGCAAACAAATGACCCATGTTTGCAGGTGTTAAGCTTTTTGATTCCCTGCTTTCTGAATATAGTAAATTGTGAACCATTTTCAAGCTATCGTTGTCCTTTTTAATTCAAACTGCCAGTATTTTCACTGATGAAAATTCTCTTAAAAACTCTGAATTTTCCATGAATCTGATAGAAGACTTTCTCTATGCCTCAAAAAACATATCCATAATTATGTTTTAAGTAAAGCCTCCATCTACTTCTGTTGCCTGTGAAAATGCAAAGGTCATTAAAAGTCCTTTTTGTCTGAGAGGGTCTACCAGGCACAATCTTCAATGTCTGAAGTCTTCTTAATAAAGGCTTTTATAGTTATCCATTGCTACATAACGAGTCATTTCAAAGCTTAGTGAATTAAAACAATCATTATTTTAAAAAAATTCTGATCATTTTGTGAGTCAATTAGGAGAGTCTTGTACAGATTTTGCCTGGATTCATTCATGTGATTCATTATAGCTGGAGATTTGACTAGACTGGAAGGTACAACATGACCTTTCTGGCCACTGATTCTGTTCTTTGGCTGGGATAACATGGTTTTTCTCCACCTGGCCTCTCATCTTTCAGTAGGTGAATTAAGATTATTTTCATGTCTGACTCAGGGAAGTGTTCCAAGAGAACAAAATCAGAAAATGCAAAGCCTCTTAAACCTAACCTCAAAAGTTGCATTTTCAAGGGAGGTGGCCAAGATGGCCGACTAGAAGCAGCAGCAATCAGAAGCTTCCATCAAAAAGAACCATAAGAACACACGAATTCTGTATTAGCAACTGAGGTATCCAGGTTCTGTCATCAGAACTGACTAGGTGGCTAGTGTGACCCATGGAGAGGAAGGAAGAGCAGTGTGGTGCAACGGCCCACCTGAGAGCCACATGGGACAGGGGAGCCCGCATCCCCCAGGCAAGGGAGGCAGTGAGTGAGCGTGCTACTCAGCCTGGGAAAACGTGCTTTATCCATGGAACTGTGCAACCCATGGATTGGAAGATCCCAGTCGTGAGCCCACACCACCCGGGCCTAGGGTCCCAACCATGAAACCCTGCAGATTCTCAACAGCCACTGAGATAGAATCTGCTTAAACCTTCCAAGCTCCCATGGGGAGGGGTGACCAGCGCCACAGCTGCAGGTGCCTGCTGCCTAAGCTGTTTGAGCTCCCTGGGGGATGGGTGACGGCGAGCACTGGGACTGAAAGCCACCTAATACACTAAGCTCCCAGGGTGGGGGAAGGGCGGCAGCCATCTCTATAGCTCCAGTCTGCACTTTTCCCCTGCTGGAGCCGGGGAGGCTGGATGGCTTGGTCCCAACACATCGGCTGTAGCATACTGCAGACAGAGTGCCTCTTCAGGCTTGACCTTGACCCATGTCTCCTCACTGGGTGGGGCCTCCCTGCAGGAACTCAAACAACTCCAGCCAGGGGCTCAGGATCTCCCTGGGCCTGAGCCCCTAGGGGGAGGGGTGGCTGTGGTCTCTGCAGACTAGCAGACTTAGTTTTTCCTCCTGCTAGTTATGAGGAATCCAGGCAACCCAGACGAATGGGTTTATCCCCAGTAAAGCACATCCTCTCCACCAAGGGATAGTCAAAGTACTTCATTAAACAGGTCCTGCTCCCTGTGCCACCCAACTGGGTGAGATCCTCCAACAGGGGTTGTCAGACACCCTATACAGAAGCATTCCTACTGGCATCAGATTGGTGCCCTTTGAGGTCAGAGATCCCAGAGGATGGAGGACGCATCCATCTGTACTGTTCTCCAGCCTCCTCAAGTGACGTGTCCAGGAGCGGGAATGAATGAGATGAATAGAGCCTGAAGTGAACCCCCAGCAAACTCCTGCAGTCCTACAGAAGAGGGACATGACAGTTGCAAGAGAAACAAACAGAAAGCAATAACAACAGCATCAACAGCAAAAAAAAGTCCCCACAAAAACCCCATCCAAAGGTCCGCAGCCTCAAAGATTGATATAGACAAATTCATGAAGATGAGAAAGAATCATCTAAAAAACACTGAAAACCCAAAAGGCCAGAAACCCTTTTTTCCTCCAGAGGATCACAAAGTCTCTCCAGCAAGGGAGCAGAACTGGACGGAGGAAGAGAGGGACAAATTGACAGAAGTATGAGATGGATGAATTGACAGCCATGAAAATAGCAAACTCCACTGAGCTAAAGGAGCATGTTCTAACCCAATGCAAAGCAGCTAAGAACCTTGATAAAAGGTTACAGGAACTGCTAACTAGAATAACCAGTTTACAGAGGAACATAAATGACCTGATGGAGCTGAAAAACACAGCACAAGAACTTCATGAAGCATACGCAAGTATCAATACCCAAATTGACCAATGAGAGAAAGGGATATCAGAGTTTGAAGACCATCTTGCTGAAATAAGGCATGCAGACAAGATTAGAGAACAAAGCATGAAAAAGAATGAACAAAACCTCTAAGAAATATGGGACTATTTAAAAAGATTGAACCTATGATTGACTGGAGTACCTGAAAGAGATGGGAAGAATGGAACCAAGTTGGAAAACACACTTCAAGATGTTATCCAGAACTTCCCCAACCTAGCAAGACAGGCCAACATTCAAATTCAGGAAACACAGAGAACACCACTGAGGTACTCCATGAGAGGATCAACCCCAAGACACATAATCATCAGATTCTCCAAGGTCAAAATGAAAGAAAAAATATTAAGGGCAGCTAGAGAGAAAGGCCAGGTCACCTACAAAGGAAAGCCCATCAGACTAACAGTGGACCTCTCAGGAGAAACCTACAAGCCAGCCAAAAGAGAGGCGGGGCCAATATTTAACATTCTTAAAGAAAAGGGTTTTCAACCCGAATTTCATATCCAGCCAAACTAAGCTTCATAAGTGAAGGGGAAATAAAATCCTTCCCAGTCAAGCAAATACTGAGAGATTTCATCACCACCAAGCCTGCCTTGCAAGAGCTCCTGAAGGAAGCACTAAATATGGAAAGGAAAAACCAGTACCAGCCACTGCAAAAACACACCAAAATATAAAGACCAATGACACTATGAAGAAACTGCATCAACTAGTGTGCAAAACAACCAGATAGCATCATGATGAGAGGATCAAATTAACACATAACAATATTAACTTTAAATGTAAATGGGCTAAATACCCCAATTAAAGGACACAGACTGGCAAGTTGGATAGAGTCAAGACCCATTGGTGTGCCGTATTTAGGAGACCCATCTCATGTGCAAAGACGCACACAGGCTCAAAATAAAGGAATGGTGGAAAATGTACCAAGCAAATGGAAAGAAAAAAACAAACAAACAGGGGTTGCAATCCTAGTTTCTGACAAAACAGACTTTATACCAACAAAGATCAAAAAAGATAAGAAGGTCATTACATATTGGTAAAAGGATCAATTCAACAAGAAGAGCTAACTATCCTAAATATATATGCACTCAATACAGGAGCACCCAGATTAATAAAACAAGTTCTTAGAGACCTATGAAGAGACTTAGATTCCCACATAATAATAGTGGGAGACTTTCACAACCCACTGTCAATATTAGACAGATCAATGAGACAGAAAATTCACAAGGATATTCAAGACTTGAACTCAGCTCTGGATCAAATGGACCTAATAGACATCTGCAGAACTCTCCACCCCAAACCAACAGAATATACATTCTTCTCAGTGCCACATGATGCTTATTCTAAAATCAACCACATAATTGGAACTAAAACACTCCTTAGCAAATGCAAAAAACTGAAATCATAACAAACACTCTCTGAGACCACAGTACAATCAAATTAGAACTCAGGATTAAGAAACTCATTGAAAACCACACAACTACATGGAAATTGAACAATCTGCTCCTGAATGACTCCTGGGTGAATAATGAAATTAAGGCAGAAATCAAGAAGTTCTTTGACACCAATGAGAACAAAGAGATGTACCAGAATTTCTGGGACACTGCTAAAGCAGTGTTAAGAGGGTAATTTATAGCACTAAATGCTCACATCAGAAAGCTAGAAAGACCTCAAATCGACACCCTAAAATCACAATTAAAAGAGCTAGAGAAGCAAGAGCAAACAAATCCAAAAACTCTCAGGAGACAACAAATAACTAAGATCAGAGCAGAATTGAAGAAGATAGAGACAAAAAAAAAAAAAAAAAAAAAAACCCCAAAAAAAAAATAAATAATGGAGGAGTTTTTTTTTTTTTAAATTAACAAAATAGACAGCTAGCTAGACTAGTAAAGAAGAAAAGAGAGAAGAATCAGACACAATAAAAAATCATAAAGGGGTAATACCACTGATGGAAGAATAGAATAAACACCTCTATGCAAATAAACTAGAAAATCTAGAAGAAATGGATAAATTACTGGAGACATACACCCTCCCAAGACTAAACCAGGAAGAAGTCGAATCCCTGAATAGACCAATTAACAAATTCTGAAATTGAGACAATTAAGAGCCTACCAACCAAAAACAGCCCAGAAACAGATGGATTCACAGCCAAAATCTACCAGAGATAGGTACCAGGAGCTGGTACCATTCCTTCTGAAACTATTTCAAACAACCATAAAGGAAGGACTCCTCCCTAACTCATTTTATAAGGCCAGCATCATCCTGATACCAAAACCGGGCAAACACAACAACAACAAAAACTTCAGGCCAATATCCCTGATGAATATCAATACAAAAATCCTCAATAAAATACTGGCAAACTGAACCCAGCAGCACATCAAAAATTTTATCCACTGTGATCAAGTTGGTGTTATCTCTGGGATGCAAGTCTGGTTCAACATAAGCAAATACAATAAACCTAATCCATCACATAAATAGAACCAATGACGAAAACCATATGATCATCTCAATAGATGCAGAAAAGGCCTTCAATAAAATTCAACATCCCTTCATATTAAAAATTCTCAATAAACCAGGTATTGATGGAACATATCTCAAAATAATAAGAGCTGTTTATGACAAACCCACAGCCAATATCATACTGAATAGGCAAAGGCTGGAAGTACTCCCTTTGAAAAATGGCACAAGACAAGATGCCCTCTCTCACCACTCCTATTCAACATAGTATTGGAAGTTCTGGCCAGGGAAATGAGGCAGGAAAAAGAAGTAAAGCGTATTCAAATAGGAAGACAAATTGTCTCTGTTTGCAGATGACGTGATTCTATATTTAGAGAACCCCAATGTCTGAGCTCAAAAACTCCTTAAGCTAATAAGCAACTTCAGCAAAGTCTCAGGATAGAAATCTGTGTGAAAAAATCATAATCATTCTTATACACCGACAATAGATGAGCAAAGCCACATCATGAATGAACTCCATTCAAAATTGCTACAAAGAGAATAAAATACGTAGGAATACAGCTAACAAGGGGTGTGAAAGACCTCCTCAAAAAGAACTACAAACCACTGCTCAAGGAAATAAGAGATGACATAATCAAATGGAAAAACATTCCATCCTTATGGATAGGAATAATCAATGTTGTAAAAATGGCCATACTGCCCAAAGTGATTTATAGATTCAATGCTATTCCCATCAAACTACCATTGACATTCTTCAAAGAATTAGAGAAAACCACTTTAAATTTCATATGGAACCAAAAAAGAGCCTGTATAGCTAAGACAATAATAAGCAAAAAGAACAAAGCTGGAGGCATCATGCTACCTGACTTCAACCTATACAAGGCTACAGTTATCAAAACAGCATGGTACTGTTACCAAAACAGACATATAGACCAATGGAACAGAACAGAAACCTCAGAAATAACACAATACATCTAAAACCATCTAATCTTTGACAAACCAGGCAAAAACCAGCAATGGGGAAAAGATCCCTATTTAATAAATGGTGCTAGGAAAACTGGCTAGCCATATGCAGAAAACAAACTGGACGCTTCTCTTACACTTTGTGCAAAAATTAAGTCAAAATAGATTAAAGATTTAAATGTAAAACCTAAACCATAAAAACCCTAGAAGAAAACCTAGGCAATATCATTCAGGACATATGCATGGGCAAAGACTTCATGACAAAAATGCCAAAAGCAATTGCAACAAAAGCCAAAACTGACAAATGGGATCTAATTAAACTAAAGAGCATCTGCACAGCAAAAGAAACTATCATCAGAGTGAACAGGCAGCCTACAGAATGGGAGAAAATTTTTGCAATCTACCCATCTGACAAAAGTCTAATATCCAGAATCTACAAGTAACTTGAAGAAATTTACAAGAAAAAAACAACCGCATCAAAAAGTGGGTGAAGGATATGAACAGACACTTCTCAGAAAAGACATTTATGCAGCCAACAAACATGAAAAAAACCTCAACATCACTGATCATTAGAGAAATGCAAACCGAAATCACAATGAGACACCATTTCACGCCAGTAAGAAGGGTGATTATTAAAAAATCAAGAAACGATAGATGCTGGCGAAATAGGAGAAATAGGAACACTTTTACACTGTTGGTGGGAATGCAAATTAATTCAGTCATTGTAGAAGACAATATGGTGATTCCTCAAGGATCTAGAACCAGAAATACTATTTGACCTAGCAATCCAATTACTGGGTATACCCAAAGGTATACAAATCATTCTACTATAAAGACACGTGCACACGTATGTTTATTGCAGCACTATTTTACCATAGCAAAGACATAGAACCAACCCAAATGCCCATCAATGATAGGCTGGATAAAGAAAACGTGGTACATATATACCATGGAATACTGTACAGCCATAAAAAGGAATGAGATCATGTCCTTTGCAGGGACATGGATGAAGCTAGAAGCCATCATCTTCAGCAAACTAACACAAGAACAGAAAACCAAACACTGCATGTTCTCACTCATAAGAGAGAGTTGAATAATGAGAATACATAGACACAGGGAGGGGAACAACACACACCAGGGCCCGTTAGGGGTAGGTGGTGAGGGGAGGGAGAGCATTAGGACAAATAGCTAATGCATGCGGGGCTTAAAACCTAGATGATGGGTTGATAGGTGCAGCAAACCACCATGGCACACGTATACCTATGTAACAAACATGCACGTTCTACACTTGTATCCCGGAACTTAAAATTAAAAAAAAAAGTTGAATTGTCATTTTTGCCACATTCTATTAATCAAAGCAAGTTATAAAGCTAGCCCAGATTAAAGAGAATGGAGAAAGAACCCCAGAACTGATAACAGTAATGGCAAAGTCACATTACAGTGTAGCGGTGTCTACTGGAATAGGAAAACTAAGGAAATTTTTAAAAGTCTAACACAATCTTATCAGGAATTCGAATTTTATCTTTTAATGATTGAGACATCTCTAAAAGGTATTAAACAGGGGAATTATATGGTCAAGTTTATATTTTAGAAAGATAACTATGAAGGTAGTATGGAAGATGAACTGAAGAAAAAAGTTTGAAGTTAGGCAAAATGTATTTAAAAGACTAATAAAATAGTCTATAGATTTAGAGATGACAGGTTTGAACAAAGATTGGGGAGATATCTTATGGATTTTTCCATCTGACTCAGTGTCTAGTAGGTTTCAAAATTATATATAATATGATAACTCACTATAGTATGACTCTATGTGTGTAATAAATTATATATCACATTTTGCTAAAACATGATATAAATATTTATCAAGTGAAAGTAAGGAAATCATAATCATAACCATAGGATTTGGCTGGAATAATGATTACCTTAGGCCAAAGTTGTAAGCTACTTTAAAGTTCTGCATTTTCCATATTGTTGTGGGCTCATACTTGCTAATTACATTGACAAAAGAAACAGAGAGAGAGAGAGAAAGAAGAAAGATAGCTGTAGACCAAAGATGAGCACATAGCATAAGACAAAGCTTGCTCTGAATCTCTGATCCATGAATGAAAAAGATAATAGTAGTCTGTTGTGTGAATATCTGGTGAGATTGATTCGTATGCAGCATTTCCCACATTTGCTTGCTCTTGAATCATTTGTCCACAGATACGCTTTGGGTAGTGTTGAAGAGCTTAACATTTCATTGACAGATAAGAACATTTGAGTTATGAGATGTAAAACAAACTTGTCCTTCTTTCTGATTCCATACTTAATATTTTTCTTTCTTTTATTTGTTTCAGTGGTTTTAAAAATAATTTTATCAATTAGTAAGGATTCAATTTAATAAGGACTGGATACCTTACAAGGTCCTTAATACTACTAATAACAAATCATAAAAGCCATATTCTAGCATCTAAAGGTGAGCTGTCTAATATGGTGTCTACAAGCCACCCCCAGCACTATTAAGCACTTGAAATGTGGGCCGGGAGCGGTGGCTCAAGCCTGTAATCCTAGCACTTTGGGAGGCCGAGGTGGGCGGATCACGAGGTCAGGAGTTCGAGACCATCCTGGCCAATATAGTGAAACCCTGTCTCTACTAAAAATACAAAAAACTTAGCAGGGCATGGTGGTGGGTGCCTGTAGTCCCAGCTACTCAGGAGGCTGAGGCAGGAGAATGGCATGAACCCGGGAGGCAGAGCTTGCAGTGAGCCGAGATGGTGCCACTGCACTCCAGCCTGGGAGACAGAGCCAGACTCTGTCTCAAAAAAAAAAAAAAAAGAAATGTAGATAGCGTGACCAAGAAACTAAATTTTAATTTTAATTATTTTCCATTAAATGTAACTTTATTGCTTTGGTAGAAGTATATTTCACTTAAACTATTGTAAACCTAGCAATAGTGCTATTGTGATGTGCAATAAGCATAGAATGCTCACTGCATTTTGAAGACAGTATGAAAAAAATAAAATATCTCATTAACAATTTTTATATTTATTAGATGTAGAAGTAATAATTTTTGATGTCTTAGGACAAATAAAATATTAAAACTAATCTCATCTGTTCTTACTATTTTTAATGTGGCTGCTAGAAAATTTCAAGTTCCATATTTGGCTCATATTTATTTCTATTTGACAGCCCTACTCTAGAATACTTTTATTTCTTGGTTAAAATACAAAGCTCAAACTTTGAAGTACTGTACCTGCTGTGTGATCATCAGAAAGAAGAAAATCATCTATGGCTTTCCAACTTTTAAATCGTTATTGGCCATTGACTCTTCCCAACATGTGAGGTCACAGCCCTGGAATGTGAGGTCTGTTCACACCACTGCAAGTGACGCTAAAGTATGGCAGGCCAAAGAGGTGCCCTTTCTTTGTAACAGTATAATCCAGAAAGATCGGACTCATGACCGATCAGAGGCCTCTGCTTGACTTGTTTCAATGTTGAAACTACTCATTTCTTGTTTGGCTAAAAAATGATGGAAATTATACAGTAATGAAACTTTATCAGTTTTTTCCAGAGAAGAGCATTCTCCTCTAGGGCCACAAAAATGCTTGCGCAGATAGGCCAATTATGAGAAAAGCATGAAGGATAGAAGGGAAGAATATAACTGAAAAATGTGAGAGCTCAAAAAGCAGCCAAACCCTTCATAAGGGTATAATGTGTCTGCAGCTCAACCTGCTCAGAGAGGAGCTCTGAGCCCTCAAAGACACGAAGGAATGGCAGGAGAAACAGTCTGCAAAGGAGTATGTGTATGTGTGTGTACACATAACATGCATAATTTTAAAAGATTGTACCTTCCAAACAGGAACCCACACTGAGATGCACACAGTAAATGTATGCATTTCTCCATCTAACAAGCATTTACCCAACATCAGACTCAAGCTGATGGATTGGAAATAGATGGATAGGAAAAAGAGGAATCAAGAATAAATGCTAGTTTCTGGCCTGATCCACCTGGTGGTGCTATTTACTGAGATGCAAAAGATTTGTATCCGAGTAGGGTTCACTTGGGTTTCTTTGAGTTACAGAGACAGAATGAAGGGAGGAGCTATTGTGTCCATGTTAGTTCTGAGAACCCTATAATATGTACAAACTGAGGCAATGTAGAGTCCTGGTCCCACCCTGGACCAAAATATATAAAAATTTCTTGAGTGGTGTTCTGGCTTTGGTATTTTTTTTTTTTAATTCCTCAAATGACCCTGTGGTGCAGCCAGACACAACTGGAACAGTTTGAGTCAGGTGTTGGGTAAATGTTTGTTAGATGGAGAAATGTATGCATTTACTGTGTGCGTCTCAGTGTGGTTCTTGTTTGGAAGATAAAATCTTTTAAAATTATACATGTTATGTGTACACACACACACACACACACACTCCTTTCTGGAGCTAGAATATGGCTGAACACATAACCAGATTTTGAAGGGAAAGAAGATCCATTCCATTTGGACCAGTGAGAAAGAGGAAGTGAGAATGGGTAAACAGATTTAGGAATCCTACGTGCTAGCCTCAGCTCTGTAACCTTGGAGAAGTGCCTTTCCCATTGTAGCCTTAGTTTCCTTACCCCTGAGATGAAGAGATTGGACTATATGAGTGATCTATTGGTCAACTGCTTCCTAAATGACTAGGGGTCCTCAGTCTTTGGCAATATACTCTGAGTGGCCACTGGTTAAAATACAGGAGTTAGACCCCAACACCTCCATTTCCTAACACTGACTCTGGACAAGTCATGTAACCTCTCTTATGACTGATTTTCTTAGAAGAAGTGCCTCACAATACCTACCAACTTGAATCATTATAAATATTAAACAAATTAACATCTATAAAGTACTTAGCACAATGACTTTCATCTGAAAGTTGCTCCTTAAAAGTAAACATTATGTTCTTTTACATTTTCTTGTTTATTTATTTTTATTTTTCCTTAAATTATTGGGGTACAGGTGGTATTTGGTTACATAAGTTCTTTAGTGGTGATTTGTGAGATTTTGGTGCACCCATCACCCAAGCAGTATACACTGCACCCTATTTGTAGTCTTTTATCCCTCACTCCCCTCCCATCCTTCCCCACAAGTCCCCAAAGACCATTGTATCATTCTTATGGTTTTGCGTCCTCGTAGCTTAGCTCCTACATATCAGTGAGAACATACGATGTTTGGTTTTCCATCCCTGAGTTACTTCACTTAGAATAATAGTCTCCAATCTCATCCAGGTTGCTGCAAATGCTGTTAATTCTTTCCATTTTATGCTGAATAGTATTCTATCGTGTATATATACCACAATTTCTATATCAACTCATTGACTGATGGGCATTTGGGCTGGTTCCACAATTTTGCAGTTGTGAATTGTGCTCCTATAAACATGCGTGTGAGTATCTTTTTCAAAAAATGACTTTTTTTCCTTTGGATAGATACGCAGTGGTGGGGTAACTCGATCTAATGGTGGTTCTACTTTTAGTTCTTTAAGGAATCTCCACACTATTTTCCATAGTGGCTGTACTAGTTTACATTCCCACCAGCAGTGTAGAAGTTTTCCCTGATCACCGCATTCATGCCAACATCTACTGTTTTTTAATTTGTTGATTATGATCATTCTTGCAGGAGTAAGATGGTATCCCGTTGTGGTTTTAATTTGCATTTCCCTGATCATTAGTAATGTTGAGCATTTTTTCATATATTTGTTGTCCATTCGTATATCTTCTTTTGAGAATTATGTATTCATGTCCTTAGCCCACTTGTTGATGGGATTGTTTGTTTTTTTCTTACTGATTTGTTTGAGTTCGTTGTAGATTCTGGATATCAGTCCTTTGTCAGATGTCTATATTGTGAAAATTTTCTCCCATGTGGGTTGTCTGTTTACTTTGCTGACTGTTCCTTTTGGAAAAGCTCTCTAGTTAGGTCACAATAATTTATCTTTGTTTTTATTGCATTTGCTTTTGGGTTCTTGGTCATGTAATCCTTGCCTAAGCCAATGTCTAGAAGGGGTTTTCCAGTGTTATCTTCTAGAATTTTTATAGTCTCAGGTCTTAAATTTAAGTCCTTAATTCATCTTGAGTTGGTTTTTGTAGAAGTGAGACATGAGGGTCCACTTTCATTCTTCTACATGTGGCTAGCCAATTATCCCAGCACCATTTTTTGAAGAGGGTGTCCTTTTCCTACTTTATGTTTTCGTTTGCTTTGGCAAAGATCAGTTGGCTGTATTTGGGTTTATTTCTGGGTTCTCTATTCTGTTCCATTGGTCTATGTGCCATTTTAATACTAGTACCATGTTATTTTGGTGACTGTGGCCTTACAGTATAGTTTGAAATCAGGTAGTGTGATGCCTCCAGATTTGTTCTTTTTGCCTAGTATTGCTTTGGCTATGCAGGCTCTTTCTTGGTTCCATATGAATCTCAGAATTGTGTGTGTGTGTGTGTGTGTGTGTGTTTTAATTCTCTGAAGAATGATGGTGGTGTTCTGATGTGGATTGCATTGAATATATAGATTGCTTTTGGCAGTATGGTCATTGTCACAATATTGATTCTACCCATCCATGAGCATGAGATGTGTTTCCATTTATTTGTGTCATTGATGATTTCTTTCAGCAGTGTTTTGTAGTTTTCCTTGTAGAGGTCTTTTGCCTCCTTGTTTAGGTATATTCCCAAGTATTGTATTATTTTTTGCAGCTATTATAAAAAGGGTTAAGTTCTTGATTTGATTCTCTGCTTGTTTGCTAGAAGAGCTACTGATTTGTATACATTAATCTTGTATCCAGAAACTTTGCTGAATTCTTTTATCAGTTCTAGGAACTTTCTGGAGGAGTCTTTAGGGTTTTCAAGGTAAATGATCATATTGTCAGCAAACAGCGACAGTTTGACTTCCTCTTTACCGATTTGGATGCCCTTTATTTCTTTCTCTTGTCTGATTGCTCTGGCTAGGACTTCCAGTACTATATTGAAGAGGAGTGGTGAGAGTGGGCCTCCTTGTCTTGTTCCAGTACTCAGAGGGAATGCTTTCAACTTTTCCTCATTCAGTATTATGTTGGCTGTGGGTTTGTCATAGATGGCTTTTATTACATTGAGGTATGTCCTTTGTATGCTGATTTTGCTGAGAAAAGATAAAATTGATAGACCAATAATAGCAAGATGAACCAAGAAAAGAAAGGAGAAAATCCAGATAACCTTTTACATTTTCTATTTTATCTTATTGAGCCAGAGTTCCAGGGAAATCAATAAAGAGCACGTGGAAGTTATATTTATTTAGTTGATTTTACATGTTTGTTTAATTTCTCTGTAGGCTTTCATGGCCGTATTTTTCCCTCATGCTTACAAAAACATTCACAATCATCAGAGTTAAATAGCATTCATTTTTTCACCCTCAGAATCTGTAATATTTCACATAAATAGTGGAATTATCCCTGAGAGCTTTCCAAAGCATTTTTAACACAATCTTTATTGATTAAAGGGTAAAATACACCCCCTGTAAGAATATATTATTTCATTTGGAGAATACAACAGCAGTAATTGTTTTTATTCACTTGTAACAATTTCACCATCCCAAAGTTTACCTGCAAAGGCATATTTCAATCTGGAAGTCCCACTGCCAGACAGCTTGTTTGCACATTTTGAAAGGAGGTGCACAAGGAGGGAGTGGACATTTATTGTGATAAGCCCTATGCTAAGCTTTTTAAATTAATTTTAATAGCCATGCAGCATTTTAAATACATAAATGTTTTTTTCATCCTTTGAAAACCAATTGTAGGAATATCCGGGTGCATGAAGATTCTTCAGCTTCTTGTTAGATCCACAGATATTTATTTTGTACATTTTTGTATGTCTAAAATATTTCAGAATGCCTTTTGTTTTGGCAACAATTTCTACTGCATGACCTCAGCCTTGCAAAGAACTATTTTGCTGCTTGGTGCTACATGCAACCCATCTTGTGTCTTATTTTAGTTTTTCACACATATTTATGTTGAGTGATTAAACACTAAGTTGGTTGCATTTTTAAACAAATTTTTTCTGTGTTCTTGCCCCAAAGATATAATTCCCAAGTCAAGAAAAGTTAAGAAGAAAAGAGAGTTTTGTTAATGTGAGTATAGAAACTTATCAATAAATCTTTAGATCAATAGTCTATGGAAGGCTTCTTGCTTTTATGAGAAAAGGAGGAACTAAGAAAAAACACCCTTGGCTTTTTTCCCCCTCTAAGTGTTATTTTTCCTCTTGCCTACTTTGTTCCCTCCTGCAAATGGATACATTGTTTCCTTTTCACTTTTAATTTCTTGACTTAATTCCTTACTTCCCTTTCCAATCATTTAAAATTGCCTTCAGATGGGATATTCCAGTTTTCAGTGACTGAACAGGAGGATTGTAATCAATCCATAGCTGGTGAGAGCTGTAAGACATCTTAGAGATCATCTAATCTTAGAGATCTCAAACTTGATCATGCATGAGTATTATCCTGAGAGGTTGTTACACTGTTGGGCCCCATGCTCAGAGTTTCTGATTCAGTAGGCTGGACATGAGACCTGATAATTTGCATTTCTAGTACTTTCCTAGGTGAGACTGATGCTGCTAGACATGCTTGGAGAACCTCTGATCAGTGATTCAGGAGATCAGTGCTCTTTTGTTATTGAAGAATGCTTACAAAGCACTTTCAATGGGTCAGATAATAAAGTCATTTAATTATCATAGCAATGCTATAATTTGACACCATCCTTATTCCCATTTTATTGTTGAGGAAACTGAGAGAGATAAAATAATTTGCTCAAGGTCACAAGGCCGGTGAGCAGCAGAGCTTTGGTTTAAATCCAGCAGGCAACCTCCAAATTTGAGCTGTCACCCCTATCTGCTGACTTCCTGCTGAGTTTCAATAGCACAAACAGGATGTGAGTGTGGGAGGGTGTGGAGGGAACAGAGAAGAGAGTAATTCATTTAAACTTGGGGGTCTTAAGAAAGTGGTAGAAAAGAATTTGAGGGTGTTGAAAGCATTCTCACTAGGTCGTAAAGAAAACATAAATTTTGACACGCTGTGACAGC
Organism: Hylobates moloch; assembly: GCF_009828535.3. Taxonomy (NCBI): domain Eukaryota; kingdom Metazoa; phylum Chordata; class Mammalia; order Primates; family Hylobatidae; genus Hylobates; species Hylobates moloch. The sequence continues at coordinate 106,305,885 of NW_026652284.1, forward strand.
AGGAAGAATATTCCAGGCTCTGGAAGAAAACCATACAATAAAACAAGATGAAGAAAAGTGCATGAAATATTATGAGAATGAGGAGTCTGGCTTGATTGAGCCATAGTTTGCCTAGATACGTTGAGCGAGAAATGAAGCTAGAACATATTGGGATATGAAAGGAAAATATCTTCAGCCCCCAAAATCACTAAGCTAAAAGGAAAATTCAAGCTGGGAATCACTTAGGGGAAATCTGCCTCGCATTCTATTCAAAGTCGTCCCTCTACTAACAGATAAATGCATATCTGATGCCTCCTTTGGAAAGGCTAATCAGAAACTCAAAATAATGTAACCAGTTGTCTGTCACTTACCTGTGACCTGGAAGCCCCTTCCCTGCTTCCAGTTTTCCTGCCTTTTTGGACCAAACCAGTGTTCATTTTACATATGTTGATTGATGTCTCATGTCTCCCTAGAATGTATAAAACCAACTGTGTTCTGACCACCTTGGACACATGTCATCAGGACCTCCTGAGGCTGTGTCATGAGTGTGCATCCTCAACCTTGGCAAAATAAACTTTCCAAATTAACTGAGACCTGTCTGAAATTTTCCAGGTTCACAGAGAGAATAGATCAAAAGGGACTTGACTATCTGCCAAGATTAGTTTGAATTTTCCCTGTGATAAGAGATGGATGAAGAGGAGTCACTGAGGTGTTTTAAGTATGAATGGAGCAAAGCTTACTATCATTTTGGCATCAATGTGGAGAATGGATGGAGGAGGAGGATATTAGTCAGGAGACTGCACAAGATTCCAATTAAGGGATGATGACAGCCTTGGACTCAGGTAACAAGAGAAAGAATGGAGCTGAGAGGGGTTGGGTTTGAGAATTATTAAGGAGGTTGAATCTAAAATTTTTAAACATTGATCAAATAGAAGCAGATGATACAGAAAGAAGGAAAAAGAGGCGAAACTAAGGTAGACAAACCTTTATTGGTTTGGACATTTGTTTTAGGCACTATAACAAGCATTACTAAAAAAGGACAAATAAAATTGCAGGTTTAGAGTCTGCCCAGAAGGCAGGGAAGACTCCAAGGCAGCGTCAGCAATAACTCCTTCATTTAAACCCACACTGGCAAGGTTCTGATCCAGAGTGTAATTCTCCATGCTGAAGCTTGGTTGGAGGAAACAGCTTTGGATTCAGGATCATTTCCCATCAGGAAAAATGGGGTGAACTAACCACAGTCAGCATGTCCCACAGAAGACAAATGCCTCTACAGCAAACACACTTTGAGCTGGTAAATAGACCTGACATTTAGGCATCTATTGCTCCTTGTGCACTAATAAGTCTAACTCGAGGCTCAGAAATCATTAGCAGAGTGAGTGCTTTTAATGCACTCTAGGAGAAAAATATGGTTTTAAAAATATATTGCCTGCAGTTAAGCATTAAAACGGATGCTAATGTTAAAATTTATGGGAAAAGTGCTTGAGGAAAGCCTGAGCCATTATAAAAGCTAGACAGAATTTCTATTTTAGAAAAAAAGCTAGATCATTTTTTAAAGTGTCCACTCTAGAGTTTATTAAGACCTCATAATAGATTTTATCTCATACTCAGGTTTTCCTGCCCCGCCCCCCAATCCTTACTTCCCCATGGTGGTTAAAGACTAGGCTGAGAACAGACAATGAGGCCACGCTGTGACCTGGTGAATGCATCCACTAGCTCTTTTTCTGCAAACGGTGCTGCTGGCCAAAGTGGAGAAGTGTCTCCCCAATCATTTAACAAACTAAGGGCAGTCGACCCTAATACATCCATTAAATCCATTCATTTATTTAATTATTCACTTAACAAACATTTCAATTCAATATTTATACTTATTCAACACTTACTTAGCTAGGTTAGCCATGTAATATATTGTCCACAGCAGAATAAATAAATAATAATAATAGATAAATATATAATAATAATAAATAATATATTATTATTTATAAGAATAAATAATAAATTATTTATTCTTTTCAGAGACAAAGGGAACATTATTAATAATTGCTTTCGTTACTTATTGCTGTGGAAAAGGACTCCAAAACTTAGTGGCTTAAAGCAGGCATTATTATTATCACCTATGATTCTCTGTGTTGACCAGGCTTGGCTCAACTGGGTGGTCCTCACTTGTGGTCTTTTGTGTGGTTGTTGACTGAGAGTGGTATCATCTGAAGACTCACCTGGACTAGATGTCCATAATGACCCTCTCATATGGCAGGAAGTTGGTGTTGGCTATCAACTGGGAGCTTAGCTGAGTTGCTGACCTAAGCACTTATGTGTGACCTCTTTGTATGGCGTGGATTAACCACAGCATGGCACTGGGTTCTCAGGAAGGACATCCATACCAACAAGCATTATCTAAGAGGCACAGGTGGAAATCCCAAGTCCTCCAAAAGTGATGCTTGGAACCAGCAAGTGTCACATCCACAAAATTCTATTGATCAAAGGACAGCCTGGAGTCCACGGGATGAATAGACAGACTATGCTTCTTGATGGGAGAATGGTACTTTCATACAAGAGGAAAAGAGTTGGTGGTGGTCCTCTCAGAGGGTAGCTACCTCAATAATTACATTAGGAAAAAAATATATAACCCAGGATTACCCCAGGGACTGCCATCCAACCTCACTCTCAGTCTCCTTTTCTGTAAAATATGGGTAATAATAAGGTAACTTTCATCGACCTGCAGTAAGGATTGAATGAAGTAATCCTGGTGAAACCTGAGAACCTGTGTCTGGCACAGAGTGGCGGGTGCCGGATGAGCTCTTGACTGTTTTGTGGTCCCATGTTGATTGTACTATTCATTCTCTTCATCGCCATTGCCCAGATTGGGCCCTCACTGTCTCTCAGCTGATAGTTACAAAAGTGGTTGGACCAGACTTTGTTTCTATTTTCTATTCTTGTCCATCTGCCCTTCAGATGATCAGCAGTATGTCTTACTCAGCCCTGTTCCTACCATACCCCTCCCCTCCTTTCATGACTCCAGCATGTCCTAACAGGGGTGCAAAGTACAAACTAGCTTTCCTGGCATTGTAAGCCTGTGCTCCAAACAAACTGGCCAAGCTATTCTTGCTATAAATGGGCCCTTCTCTGCTGCCTGCTTAGTTCCAGGCTGCTTTTTCTTCCAAGAATGCCCTTTACCAAGTCCTGCATGCCTAGCTCCCCATCCTTCAAGGCTTATCTAAAAGCTGACCATACTCTCTCATTTGCCTCTTCATCTCATCCATACATGTTGTAAGGCACTGGGGAAATTCTATCTTGCATTATAATGACTGGAATGCACGGATGCTTCAGGACTGGAGGGAGAGAAGGAGAAAAAGGAGAGAGAATGAAGTAGAATATTTTTAAAATGTTAACTTTTTTCTTCCAATTCTGTCATCACTTGGTTCTCTTTAATCTAAGCTATTCATTAAGTGCCTCCGATAAAGGATATGGCAGCAGTCAGATGGTTTTGAGATTCAAGATCTTAAAACTTAGTGGCCAATAAATACAAATCCAAGGCATAGAGAATAAAACTGGAATATGTGAAGACAAGAGAAAGGCTTCTATAATGAGACCAGATAATAATTTCCCTAGGCTTTGTTGACAGGAAGGAGGGAGTAGAATATGCAAAGGGCGAGGGGAATGTGTGGCCCCAACTGAAGGACCAGAACTGAGCAGACTTTCTTGGAGAAGTAGAATCAGCAGCCCAAGATAGTTCAGCTTCTCATGAGTGCGTGCTGTTCTTGTTGCATCTTGAGGGGCTACACTGATGATGCCATCATTAGTGTCCACAGCACAGCCAGAGATTGCCCATGAACTGTTCGGCAGGAGTGGTTCCCATGTCTACCTTAACCCTTTGTTTCGTCCTTGCCTTATTTACCCTGTGGAACAACCACCCTCACTGCCTTCATCCTTCACCCACAAGAGAGAAGGTAGGTCCTGGTTATCAACAGGTGGAGAATGTATGGAAGGAAAAGTCCCTGAATCTGTGATATGGTCAGAGCAGAGCAGATACAATCTGAGAAATCTCAAGCTCAAACAGGGGCCAATCTCAGCCCTGCACCATTGTCATTGTCATAAATAATAATCCATAGATACTTATGGAATATAAGGCCATCTCTGAAGGCACATGCAGTGTTAACTGAAATTCTGCACAAGAGGTGTGTTTCTTCTGTTTCTGTTATTTATAAGGGCAATCCTTTATTAATATCTCTACAGGGTGGGCATGGTGGCTCATGCCTCTAATCCAGGCACTTTGGGAGGCTGAGGCAGGAGGATTGCTTGAGACCAGGAGTTTGAGACCAACCTGGGCAACATAGTAACACCTGTCTCTACAAAAAAAAAATTTTTTAAAAATTAGTCAGGTGTTTGGTGCATGCTTATAGTCTTAGCTACTCAGGAGGCTGAGGCAGGAGGATCACTTGAGCCCAGGAGTTTGAAGTTACAGTGAGTTATAATTGTGCCACTTCACTCTAGCCTGGGCAACACAGAAATATCCTGTCTCTAATATAAATATATATCCTGTGTGTGTGTCTGTGTGTGCGTGCACACGTGTGTTTGTGTGTATTCACGAAAATTTATTTTATGTTTTGGGTTATTATCCAATACTACTTTATTTATTTTGTTGTTGACATGGTTTCAGTTTTGGCTGTTGGGAGCTTTTTCAGTTGACTCCTGGGTCTCTCTGATATACACCCATCATTTTTGTTTTGAGCACTTCCTTTCTTTCTGGCAATGTGCTCCCTACTCATCTTGTATATTCTCTCCCTCAATCCTAGAATGAGCCATTTCTTTAAGGTGCCCTGGTCTCTTTTATTGAAGAATGACATTAAAAGGACAAATATTGGTACCAAGTGGACTTTGTCTTTTTATTCAGGAAGGGGAACTCTTTCCAGAAGACTTTATTTCTTTCTCATAAGCTGACCCAGAAAATCAAGTATTTGGTTCCTTTTACCCCTGTGATTGAGGAGAGCATTGTTGTGAATAGATGTTAAGTGAACCAATCTATGAGATTTGCCCCTATTGGAGAGGCAACTACTTCATGTGTAATCACCACTCTTATTCAACATAGTGCTGGAAGTTCTGGCCAGGGCAATCAGGCAGGAGAAGGAAATAAAGGGTATTCAATTAGGAAAAGAGGAAGTCAAATTGTCCTTGTTTGCAGATGACATGATTGTATATCTAGAAAACCCCATTGTCTCAGCCCGAAATCTCCTTAAGCTGATTAGCAACTTCAGCAAAGTCTCAGGATACAAAATTAATGTACAAAAATCACAAGCATTCTTGTACACCAATAACAGACAAACAGAGAGCCAAATCATGAGCGAACTCCCATTCACAATTGCTTCAAAGAGAATAAAATACCTAGGAATCCAACTTACAAGGGATGTGAAGGACCTCTTCAAGGAGAACTACAAACCACTGCTCAATGAAATAAAAGAGGATACAAACAAATGGAAGGACATTCCATGCTCATGGGTTGGAAGAATCAATATCGTGAAAATGGCCATACTGCCCAAGGTAATTTATAGATTCAATGCCATCCCCATCAAGCTACCAATGACTTTCTTCACAGAATTGGAAAAAACTACTTTAAAGTTCATATGGAACCAAAAAAGAGCCCGCATCGCCAAGTCAATCCTAAGCCAAAAGAACAAAGCTGGAGGCATCACGCTACCTGACTTCAAACTATACTACAAGGCTACAGTAACCAAAACAGCATGGTACTGGTACCACAACAGAGACATAGATCAATGGAACAGAACAGAGCCCTCAGAAATGATGCCGCATAGCTACAACTATCTGATCTTTGACAAACCTGACAAAAACAAGAAATGGGGAAAGGATTCCCTATTTAATAAATGGTGCTGGGAAAACTGGCTAGCCATATGTAGAAAGCTGAAACTGGATCCCTTCCTTACACCTTATACAAAAATTAATTCAAGATGGATTAAAGACTTATATGTTAGACCTAAAACCATTAAAATCCTACAAGAAAACCTAGGCAATACCATTCAGGACATAGGCGTGGGCAAGGACTTCATGTCTAAAACACCAAAAGCAATGGCAACAAAAGCCAAAATCGACAAATGGGATCTCATTAAACTAAAGAGCTTCTGCACAGCAAAAGAAACTATCATCAGAGTGAACAGGCAACCTACAGAATGGGAGAAAATTTTTGCAACCTACTCATCTGACAAAGGGCTAATATCCAGAATCTACAATGAACTCAAACAAATTTACAAGAAAAAAACAAACAACCCCATCAAAAAGTGGGCAGAGGACATGAACAGACACTTCTCAAAAGAAGACATTTATGCAGCCGAAAAACACATGAAGAAATGCTCATCATCACTGGCCATCAGAGAAATGCAAATCAAAACCACAGTGAGATACCATCTTACACCAGTTAGAATGGCCATCATTAAAAAGTCAGGAAACAACAGGTGCTGGAGAGGATGTGGAGAAATAGGAACACTTTTACACTGTTGGTGGGACTGTAAACTAGTTCAACCATTGTGGAAGTCAGTGTGGCGATTCCTCAGGGATCTCGAACTAGAAATACCATTTGACCCAGCCATCCCATTACTGGGTATATACCCAAAGGACTATAAATCATGCTGCTATAAAGACACATGCACACGTATGTTTATTGCGGCACTATTCACAATAGCAAAGAGTTGGAACCAACCCAAATGTCCAACAACGATAGACTGGATTAAGAAAATGTGGCACATATACACCATGGAATACTATGCAGCCATAAAAAATGATGAGTTCGTGTCCTTTGTAGGGACATGGATGAAACTGGAAAACATCATTCTCAGTAAACTATCGCAAGGACAAAAAACCAAACACCGCATGTTCTCACTCATAGGTGGGAATTGAACAATGAGAACTCATGGACACAGGAAGGGGAACATCACACTCCGGGGACTGTTGTGGGGTGGGGGGAGGGGGGAGGGACAGCATTAGGAGATACACCTAATGCTAAAGGACGAGTTAATGGGTGCAGGAAATCAACATGGCACATGGATACATATATAACAAACCTGCACATTGTCACATTGTGCACATGTACCCTAAAACCCTAAAGTATAATAAAAAAGAAAAAAAAAAAAAAAGAAAATCATCAAAACTTTTCAATGCTTGTACTGAACTAATTCTAGGCTCTCTGCTT